>NW_024352786.1:3837077-3998304 GCF_902729225.1 Pteropus medius | reverse complement strand
GTGGCTGTGGTAGCTGCTTCTGTGGCTTCTGTGGCTGTGGAGGTTGCTTCTGTATTTGGGGTTGCGATTGGGGCTGGGGCTGCTGGGCCTGCTGTAAGACTGGTCCTGAAAGTCGCAAAAGTTCTGTGGACACGATAAGAAAGAGTAGTGACAGTATGTTTATTATTTTATGAAAGCTAGTGAAGATGCTTAAATGTATAAGAACCACCACAAGGATTATGCAACACTTATCAAACAAGGACAAGAGCAAAGTTAGGGTTCTGATCACCATCTGGCATAGTATTTTTATGTCTAAAGCATTAGAAATAAAAAGGGAGACCTCATAACTACTATCTGGTGAGCAAAGAAAAAGGTAATAAACATTCAAAAGCCATTCCATTGAGAGCATCATATTTTCTGGAGCTTCTGGGTTCTGACCATGACACACCCATCTCTACTTGAAGTGCCTCCTCCCTTCGCTCATCTCCCTGCCCTCCTTTGGTATAGTCATCCCTTCCTGGAGGAAGTCTTCTACGACCTCATCTTCTAGTGCTTTTGCAGTAAATATGCACTGCCAACATAAGTCAGATAAAACAACAGTCATCATGTACTTTAATTATCCGTTCTTAGTACCCTCTTTACCCTCCTGCAAAGTAGTTCCTTGTGGGAAGGGACCACATCTTATTTTACTTTATTTCTCCATTGCCTGGCATGCAGTGAAATTCGTTAAATCGTTAAAGTAGTAGAAAATTTGTTATGGAAGATCCAGCAATCCTATGAGAATAAGAATGGCATTCATTTAAACACCCAAAGCATCTTATAGAATACGTGAGCCCTATTTCTTTAGCACACTTTGGAGAAAGGAAATTCACACAGTTGTAGTTTTATTAAAACTTTAATGAAACTTTTAGCTTTGCAAGTGAAATTTTTAAAAGTCATACTACTGTTTCATGACTTCACTTACAAAAGTAATGTGAGATAAGAACGTGTAGAGCTGCAGTGCGGTCATGACTAATGATTACTGCCGAAACTGGTTAGAAAGGACTGGAGGCCAAGTTCTAACCAATTATACTGCACGGCTAATGTAAGGGAGATGTCAGGGACTGGACAGGACTAACTTCTCGTAGGGTGTGCCAACCAATCAACAATTATTTATTAAGCATCTTTAGCGTATTGTTCTAAATTACTTAGTTTCTTTGACCTTCAAAAATGAATCTGCAGAGAAATTTGACTTTGTGAAGCACAGATGGTTCGTTCTAAGCAAACTGAGACACTAAACTTAAAAGATATACATTTTTCTTTTGTTAAAGGCCAGCCCAATAACATCTTTAAAATTTGGATATGGACATTACATTGTTGTAGGATTTTTCACAGTGGTAACTGCAGACATAAAGCAAAGAGCTTTGGAAAGAAAATATCAGCTTAGTAAATAATGCTCTGTTGCTACTACTATAGATGTGATCTATTTTGATGGGTAAAAGCTTTATATGAACTACATGTGGATCTACCTCCTAAACCTCAGACTGAATACAGCTAAAGAAAGGTATCTTAAAGGTGACTTTTTATATGCCCTTCTGGTTCCAAGATTATGGCCAGAGGGATATCAAGGGCACCAAGAATAATTTAGAGGTTGACAAGGACTTGTTTTAAAGTGTTTTCAAATCTGATCGAGACCGCTGACATTTAGAAACAAATAAGATATGAATATTTAAAGTCATGTTTTCTTTTCAGGATTGATTTTAAAGAAACTACTCCACACAGAAGAAAAAGAAAAGTATCTTATTCTCCTGCTCTCCCCCCATTAATCCTGTTTCCAAACTTATTTCGATAAATAGTACTGTTTTATTATCTAGGCTTAAAACTTTGCAGTCATCCTTAAATTTTTCTTCACTTGCATTCCAACGTTTTGTCACCAGTGTATTAATATTCATTTTGGAAGAATTCGTTATATCTTAATTGTTACCAAAATTCAAGCTCTTATTAGCTCACTCTTGGTTTACTGTATCTGTCTGCAGACTATTAGCCTCTCTACCTCTATTGTGGCCTACCTGCTATTGCTAGATTAACACTAATTTCACCATATCACTTACCTATCATAACATTTTGACATTTATTACAGAATAAAATCCGAACTGTCCCATCAAGCTGTGGATGATGGTACCATCCCCAAGAGCAAAGCCTAGCCCTTGCTACTTTAGAGAAGATTCTGGTTCAGAACTAAGACCATGATGAAATGTAACCTTCTGAAATTAACAACACTCATTTTTAACATAAGTATAACATAACACATATGTCCACGATGCTTCATGTTAAATTTACCTGCCAATTGTTTAGCCTGGGTTGCATTTTCCGTCTGTTTTGTACGAGATGAGACTGACTTTTCCTTTTCATTCTTGTTTGCGCTGTTCTCCAGAGAGGAAAGCTTTTCAGCTGCAGCTTTCTTGGCTTCTAGTTTCCTTTGTCGGCACGTCTTGACTGGCTCTGCCAACATCCTGACTTTCCGCCGAAAAGAACTCAGTACCTGAATGGCACCATTTCGCTTTTTCTCCTCCTGAGCTTCTATACTCCCAAACTCATCCACATCAGAGACTTTGTAGAGAGGCAGAACGTGGAGCTGCTCATCCTCGGGTTTTCCTCCAATTTCTCGATTGTCTTCTCTAGTGAGAGTGCACACCTGGTAGGGAAATAAGATAGTACAGCCTCAGTTTCAGTCCAAAAGAAAAGTGTGTATGTGTGCACATGTGTGCACGTGTGTGTATGTATCTTTCTTCCTCTCAGTATTTAGATTTGCGGTGGTGGTCTACTGGATCGGATCAGTGACCATAAAACCATGCCTGTCTGTTATTAATAAAGATTGTTATCCAAATGGTGTAGGGAGATAGACAAGTTCACACTGACCTTTGTGTGTATGTGTGTGTGTGTGTGTCTATCAGGAACTGTTACCTGTGGTGACTGTGTTCTTCACATTCACTTCTAAGTCTAAGAGAAGTGGCACTACTCCTACCAAAATGAAGCAATTTCCCACTTTCACACTTCAAAAATAGATGTGATAGATGTGAAGCCTCAGAAAGAAGCTGAAAGTGTGTTCTACCAAATGACTTCCTCTGTTTTTGGTAATATCACATTTGCCTCATCTCATACTTTTGTACACAGATAAATTTTAAATCTTTCCTCATATCTGAGTCCTAACTCTCCTCCACTGTGTTTAAGAAATTTTACAAAATACTGAAGTGAAATCTAAATAATATGAAACTGGAGATTCGGGTGACATATCGAACATGTAACCCAACACTGTTCCTATCTTCCTTTTCTCCCCTCTGTCCCTTTAAATCTAACTTATTGTTTCTCTTCTATCTCATTTCCTTTCTGAGCTATCTCTACAATTAAGGGGGTACTCTAAGAAGGGAAAAAAAGCAATTTCTGTTGCTTTGACAATTTAATGGTACTTTTTTATTAGCCATGATCACATTGGTTTTGATGAAACATTATTTGTTGGTTCTAAAATACTAGCTTTTCATTTTTAGTTTTTGATTAGCGGGAAAAAAATGTGACCACAGTTATCTAAAACCTAAGGTAATATAAAATTGGAAGATACTCTTGAAAAAAATGTGATCATGATTATGACAGACTTACCTTTATAAATAAGTTTAATACAAGATGGTATTAAAATGAGTTTTTTACTTCCTACAGATAAGTCTTCCAAATCCATCTCTGAGTACTTTTCCCCTTTTCCCACACATATTTATCCCTACTCAGTTCCTATCTACTGCTGCTTTCCATTTCACCTCACAGAAACTGTGACCTATCAGAGGCAAATTCCCCTTCATTCAAGACATCTTCCTCATCTCCTGCCCACTCTCCCTCACCTTGCTGGAGTGAAACATGGTTCTCTTCAGGGCCTACTTCAGCTCCAGCTATCATTTATTTCTTTTACTTCCTGGAATCTAGCATAGCCTCCTAATAATGAGCAGGTGCTCAATCCATGATTGGTGATGATTTTAGATATTGCAGATGTTAAGCCTTATATTTGTTCTCTTGGATCAGAAATCAGCAAAATAGGGCCTGGGGCCAATCTGCTTCACATCCTGTTTTTGTATGACCTGCAAACTAAGAATGGATTATGCATTTTTATAGGATTTTTAAATTAAAACAAATCCAAAGAATGTGCCCTATAAAAACCCTATGTACTTGCAAAGCCTTTGACAGAATATTTACTATCTTGCCTTTAACAGAAAAATTTTCTGACACCTGCTCTAGACCATTAAACCAACACCTTCTTCTCTGTTTCTCAACAAAAACTTTTAGCGCCAGCCTCCTTGAATTACTTCCAGTATTGCCGACTATGTTCCCAAAGTCTTTTCTACCCTAGAATATAACATTAGTGCTTGTCTTCTATTTTTCATCTTAAGTCTCACTGGTCATCTTCTTGAACTATAACGATATCCAGGTTGATGACACGTCAGGTTGATTAATTTATAGTTTCTTCGTTTGAACTCTCATATTCTTTATTTCTACTCTGAAGCATTTCTACATAGGCACGGCCATACTCTGGACTTTGTCAGTATGGAATATTGCCCTACCCTAAGACTGTATCCATTTTCTCCCCTTATCATAGATCCAATAATAAGGCCCCATGCATTTCACCCACTGTGATATGGAGTTCTAATGGACTCTTTTGCACTTTGAACTTTCTATAGTAGTTACTGTGATAATGACAATGCGTTTTTTCATTTGTACTTCTCACTGCAAGGTGACTCGGTACCTTGGCTCGTAAATGGCTTTTCGTTTAACTGATTATAACCTATCAGATATCTGACACTGAATTCTGAAATATTTTTGTTGGCAGCTAATTGTAGCTGGCAGTGCAGAGTTGCTGGTTTAGATTAGCACCAAGAATTTCCATGATTTTCATGGGCTTGTCAACACAGTTTTCCACTAATGTGCCAACCTGTTATGAGAGTACTATTTATGCCAAATAATTATGCAACAGCAGTTCATTCATGAAAACACTGTTATGCAGTATGACACCTGCAGAGAACATATTATCCTAACCAAATGCTATTAAATTCTAGCCCTCTACTCTTCAACAGGATATGCTGCTAGCCTGTCCTCAGCCCCACTCACCAATGTGCTGCCATTCTGCATGTTGTGCAAGTCTCTATGGGCATGAGCACAGAAGTCCAAACATGCAGTGACCCCTGAGAACGGACGGCCTTCCTTCAGACCCAGGCGGCATTCTGGTGCTCTGTGTTCATATTCAATCTGAAAAATAAAAGTGTGTGACCAGGGAGTTACAGAGGCGTTTGAAATTTTTATGCATATTTGATGAAAAAAATACAAGACCTATGTACTGAATAGATCAAAACGACACAGTATTTAGGCTATTTAGAACTTTTAGAAATGCTGCTTACTTTATATCCAAAACCCCGAATGATGAAATGACACAAAGCAAATACCTTGTCATGGTAAAGTTTTTATTTTACAGTGTTATCGAAGTATAACTGACATACATTAAATAGAATATATTTTAAGTGTACTATTTGATGAATTTTGACATATGTATATATGAAACTATTGCACGATCAAAATAAAGTACATATCCATCACTCTGAAAAGTTTCCTCCTATCCCTTTATAATTCATGCCTCCCTTTTGGTTTTAGGCAACTACTGATCTGCTTCCTGTCACTATTGATAAGTTTTCATTTTCTAGAATTTTGTAAAAAGGGATTTATTTTTAGTTAATTTTTATACATGGTATGACATTAAGAGTGAAGGTTTATTTTTTTCTGTATGGCTATTCAAATGTTCAAACATCACTAGATGAAAAGATTATCCTTTCCCCTTTGAATTGCCTTTGTTGAAAATTAATTGACTATACATATTGGATTTATTTCTGGACTCTCTGTTCTGATCTTTCGGTACATAATGGTATGTTTCTGTGCGTGTATACCAATATCAACTGTCTTGATTACTAATAAATATAGATTTTTAGTAAATTTTGAAATCAAGGAGTATGAATCTTCAAATTATGCTCTTGTTTTAAAAAACTGTTTGACCATTCCAGGTCCTTTGCATTTCTATGTGTTTTAGCATCACCTTGTGAATTCCTTCAAAACGCCTGGTGATATTTCAGTAGGTCATGTATTGAATTCATTGATTAATTTGGGGACAATTAACATCTTAATAATACCGTCTTTGTGACTCATGAACATGGTCTTCTACAATTACTCTTAGCAATGTTTTGTAGTTTTCGGTGTACAAGGCTTGTACATTTTTGTAAAACGTATGCCTAAGAATTTGATATTTTTGATGCTATTTTAATTGCTATTGGTTTCCATTTCAATTTTTGTTTATTGTAGAATTAGAAAGTGAATTGATTTTTGTGTTTTGCAACTCTGCTAAACCATTTATTAGTTCTAGTAGTTTTTTTGGGGGAAGGAGGTGAGAGGGGAGATTCTCTGGGATTTTCTATGTATCCAAGCATGTAGTCTGCAAATAAGCAGTTTTATTCTTCCTATTCAATCTATATTCTTTTTACTTCTTTTCTTTGCCTATTGCACTGTCTAAAATTTTCAGTAGGATGTTAAATAGAAGCGGTGAAAGTGAAGTCCTTGTCTTGTTTCTTCTAATCTTAGGGGCAAAGTGTTCAGTTTTTCACCATTAAATATGACGTTAGCTTCAGGTTTGTTTGTTTGTTTGTTTGTTTTAATCTATGCCCTTTATCAGGCTGAGAAAGTTCCCTTTTATGGATGTTGAATTTTGTCAAATGTTTGTTTCCTATTTATTAAGATAATGGTATTTTCCCCGTTAGGTTGGTTATTATGATGAATGATAGTGATAGATTTTGAATGTTAAATGAACCAAGCATTCTTGAAATAAACTCCATTTGGTAGTGATGTATTATCCCTTTTATGTACTGTCAGATCTAATTTGCTATAATTTGTTAAGAATTTTCATATCAATATTTAGAAAGAACATTGGACTGTAGTTTTCTTTTTCTTTAATGCTTTCGTCTGGTTCTAGGATAAGAATATTCCAGCCTCATAGAATGAGTTTGGATGTGTTTACTCCTTTACTATTTTCTAGAAGAGTTTCCTATTGAATTGTTATTATTTCTTCCTTAATTAATGGGTCAAATTTGGAAGGAAAATCATCTGGGCCTGGAGTTCTGTGGAAAGTTTTAACTACAAGTTCAATTTAACAGATATAGGACTATTCATGATATATTTTTTTCCTTACTAAACTTTGATAATTTGTCTTTTTCAAGGACTTTGCACATTTCAGCTAAGTTGTTGAATTTATTGACATAGAGTTTTAATAACACGTCTTTACCATTCTTTTAATGTCTATAAAATCTGTCTCATCTCTAATTCTTGATATTGGCAATTTATAGCTATGTTTTTTCTAACCAAATTGACTCAAAGTACCAACTTTTGATTTTACCGATTCATTCTCTCGTTCTCTGTATTTTATTTCATTAACTTGTTTTCTTTAGTTTTTCTTTCATTTTGCCTTTTAGGGCTAAAATTGCTCTCCTTTTTAAGTTTCTTAGGGTAAAAGCAGAGATTATTGATTTGAGACATATTTTTCTAATATCAGTGTTCAATGCTATAAATGTCTCTCTAAGCAAGGCTTTATAGCTTCATCCTACAAATTTCAATGTCATGTCTTAATTTTCATTCCATTTGAAATACTTCAAAATACTAATTTCCCTTGTAATTTTTTCTTTGATCCATAGGTCATTTTGAAATATGTTGCTCAGATACCTGGGGATTTTGTAGGTATCTTTCTGGTACGTACTTTTAATATAATTTAATTGGCTTTAATTTAGTGAATGCCTGCTTTAAAGTTTATAGTGTATTCTTTAACTTATCACAATCTACATTCAAGTACTGCTCAATACAGAAAATAAGAACCTTATAACAGTATCTCCCCTTATCCACAATTTTGCCTTCCACTGTTTCAGTTACCTACAGTCAACCATGGTCCAAAACTATTAAATGGAAAATTCCAGAAATAAACAATTCATCAGTTTAAAATTGCACACCATTTTGAGTAGTATGATGAAATCTTGCACCAGTCTGCTCAGTCCTAGCTGGTGTGTGAATCATCCTTTTGTCCAGAATCTCCAGCTGTATGCATAACCCTACTTGCCCGTTAGTCTATTAGTAGTCATCTTGCTGTTAGATCAACTGTTGTGGTACCCAGTGCTTGTTCAAGTAACACTTATTTTACTTAATAATGGCCCAAAATACAAGAGTAGTGATGCTGGCTATTTGGATATGCCAAAGAGAAGCTGTAATGCTCCCTTTAAGTGAAAAGGAGAGTACAGGGTAATAAGATATTTTGAGAGAGAGACTACATTCACATAACTTTTATTACAGTATATTGTTATAATTGTTCTATTATTTATTATTGTTGTTAATCTCTTACTGTGTCTATTTATAATTAAACTTTATCATAGGTATGTATGTATAGAAAAAACATGTATATATAAAAACGTGTGTATATATGTATATACATACGTACATATATGTGTGTGTGTGTATATATATACATATACATGTGTGTGTGTGTGTGTGTGTGTGTGTGTGTGTGTGTGTGTGTGTGTATGGGGTTCCATACTATCCACAGTTTCAGGCATCTTCTGGGGGTATCAGAATGGATCTTCCAGAGACAGGGTGGGGGAGGTAACTACTGTACTTCCAAACCCAAAGCCTCTTTGCTACTTCTACCTGTTATAAACCTCAAGTATACTGTTAACATATTTTTAGTTGGCAAATCATCTTTTAAAGAAAGTTTTAAAATAAGGAAAAAAAGTTTTTCCTCACATATCTACTACTCATATTTTTCATTCTTTTTGTCAATCCAGATTTCTATCTGGTATCATTTACTTTCTTACCAGAGGGCTTCTTTTAACATTTTTGATATGTTAGTCTGCTGGTGGTAAATTATTTTAGCTTTTGTCTGAAAAAAAAAAAAAAAAACCAACTATTTTGCCTTTACTTCTGAGTTGTTTTCACTGGTTTTCTAGGTTGACAGTTTTTTTTCTTTTAGTACTTTAAAAATATTTCTCCTCTATCTTCTTTCTTGCATTTTTCTCTGACATGAAGTCTCCTGTGTTTATTATCATTTTCCTCATTATATGTAATGTCTTTTTTTCTCCATCTGCTTTTCACATTTTTCTCTTTATCACTGACTTTAAGCAACTTGATTTTAATGTACCTTTTAAATAGTTTTCTTCATGTCTCTTTCCCCCCCACCCCCCTTTACTAGGGGCTTGCTGAGCTTCTGGGATTAATGAGCTTATAGTTTTAAACAAATCTCAAAAAATTTTAGCCATTATTTTTCCTGTTTTTTTCCTCTGTATTTCATATTGGAAGATTTCTATTGCTATGTATTCCAGTTCACTAATCTGCTAATTCCATCTAGTGTATTTTTTTTCAATCCAGACATCATATATTTTTCATCCCTAGAAGTTTAATGTCTTTTTGATATCTTCTTAGCTTTATCATGTTCATACCTTCCTCTGTTGTCTGAAACAAATTATATATATAATACATTATATATAATTTTAATGTCCTTGTCTACATATTCTTATCACATATCATTTCTGGAACTATTTCTATTGATTATCACCCCCCCCGCCCCCGCCGCCATTATGGGTCATATTTTCTTGTTTCTTTGTATGTCTGGTAATTTTTGATGGGATGCTAGATATTATTAATTTTACCTTGTTGTTTTGGGGATTTTTTTAAGTCTTTGTTCTGGGATGCTGTTAAATTACTTGGAATCATTACTTGGAATCAGTCTGATCCTTTCCAGTTGTGATTTTTAAACATCTTTAGATGGGACCAGAATAGCCTAATTGACTCCTGCTACCAAGGTCATAAAATTCTGAATATGCTATTTGTCATCTTGTATGTTAGGAGGTCTTTTCCTTCTGAGTGGTATTAACAAAAACTATTCCAGGTCCTGTATGAAACTAAGGGAATGTTCTGCCTTCTCCTTTTGATAGTTTGTTCCACAGCCTTGGTAAGCTCTTCATATGCATGCACTGTTCAGTACTCAGCTGAAGACTCAAGCAGAACACTCTATAGGTCTCTGGAGAGATGTATATGATGCTCTCTCCTCCTTGGTACTCTGAGTAGTGAATTCTATCAGCTTACTTCCCCAAATTCTGAACTTTGTCTCCTTAATGCAGAGATAATCATGGGGTCTGTTCCTTCTCCCTAACCTGGAGCCTAATGTGCTCTTCGGGAAACAGGTTGGGGTAATCATAAGTTCACCTTTTTTATTTTTATTTTTATTTTCTCTGGTGTTACTGTGTTGTGTTTCTTCTTGTCCTATGTATAAAGACAACTGTTTCATATATTTTGTGTTTTTTTTTTTTTTTAACGTGTAAAAGTAAATCCAGTCCCTGTTAATCCATGATGGCTAGAAGCTAAACTTACAACATGATAATGTTTTTGATGGCTTGAATATTATTTACCACTGGGTTCACATAGTATATTTGTATATTGAAACTTATAAGACTCTGGCCGAAGGAAAGTGAAGGTGCTTAATTACCACTCTGTTTCATAGCTGTGTGGTTTGTGACTGTTTAGTCTATGCTGTGGTATAGTTAGTGTCATTCTGTTCCTTGAATAAAAATGTATAGACAATCTAGTTGGTCATTAGACAGAGATGCCATTTTATAAGAAATACCATGCAGGGGCTTGTGAAATGAATTACTGAAAATTCATCTCCATGTCTGGAAGACAATTCTAAATGCATGGCTTTCTAATGATATAAAGCTTCGCTGTTCAATATGGTAGCTGCTAGCCACATATGGTGATTTAAATTTAAACTAATTAAAATAAAAATAAAAATTTATTAACTCACCTGCATTAGCCACATATTAAGTAGTCAATAACCACATGTGGCTAGCAGCTTTGTACTCAACTTGTAGACAGAGAATGTTTCCATTGCTATAGAAAGTTCTCTTGGATAGCACGGGTCTAAGTCATTTTTACATATGATGAAAGCACATGATTTTGAGATACAAACCTGCTAATTCAGACCTAAAGTTTAATGGTAAGACAACTATAGAAAACACAGAGTGAATGTAAGCTCATTGGGTAGATATGAAGAAAGAATATTTAAATTGAGAAAACATATATTCTAATTCCATGGAGTTGACAGAAGAAATGCTATAAAGACCCAATGAAGTTTAACTTTACCAATAAAATTTTGACTAAGAAATCAAGGAATAAAGCAAGGAAGCACATTTAGTTGGAAGGAGGCAGATCGAATTGTAGGCTTTGACAGCATCATTAACCTCAAAAGGTCTTCCCATATACTGTGTGGAAAGATCACATGGCTGGTTTTTTTTTTTTTTAAATCTCAAAACCATATTAAGGCATATAGATAAACATTATCAATAGTACCTACCATGCAATATAAAATACACCTTATTCATTCACAGCCATTAATTGATTTTTTATATAGACATTACATCTATTTTTTATGTATCAATACAGTATTTAAATTTTATTGTGGTAGGAGCACTTAACATGAGATATACTCTTCTAACAAAATTAAGTGTACATTTATTATTGTTGGCTATAGGTATACATGTACGGCAGCTTTCTAGAGCTTATTCATTTTGTTTAACTGAAGCTTTATGCCATTGATTAGCACATCTACACATTTATCCATTTATAAATATTGAAACACATCTCAGAAGTTATGCCTAAAATAATTCTCATAGACATTCACATACATTTCTTAAAATCTAAGTTGTGACACAAAACGACTTATAAACAGACCATCATTATTAAATTTGCTTCCTTTGCTCCTATTAAAAAAAAAGAGTCAATGTTTAGGGAAAGTGTTAACATCCACAATGGAAACAAGAGTAGCTAAATCATTAATTAGGATTGGTCCCCTGTATCTGCTATGTAAACTAATCTAATCCCATTAGTCTTCAATGTTAAGTAAATGTTTGTCAATGTACTACTACCCTTCATGCTTCCCCTTACCCCTTTCTGCTGTGTGCTCTGCTCCATACCTTCTTATTATCTCTAGCTTTCCTCCATCTCAGTCTCCCGCTTTCCAGTCAATCTTTTAACCTCTCCTATTCTATTGCTCTTACCCCTAGCACTGACTTCACTGGTTTCTCTTCCTCCACTCTCCCCTAAAATGTTGATATGTTCCAGAATCCCATCAGTACCATTAGCCCCTCCTCCTCTTTATAATCTCCACTCGAAAAAATGGTATTTATGCCTATGTATTCACCTTGAACTATTTCCTGCATTTCTGATAACTCTCAAATCTACAGTGCTAGCCTGGATTGTCTCCCAATTTTCCATCTGTTATCCTAGAAGTACAGCAAACCTAGCACATTCAAAGTGAAATTTGTCATCCTCTCCCCTCCCCTCAACTTTTCCTCACGGATTCTGATACTAGTTAATAGAGCAACCTGTCCAAGCCAGACATTTCGTGGATCCTCAAAATCTCTCTTTTTCCGATCCTCAAATCCGACTGGTCACTAAGTTCTATAAGTTCTACCTCAAAATATTTCACAGACTTACTTCCTTTTCTCCACCACTACTGCCATCTCTTTTAAGACCTTCACATCTCTTACCCAATGATTGTAATAGCTTATTTCTTCTATAAGTTAATCATATACTAATCTAAGTTATATTTCATCTATTTGGCTAATTGAGTGCCCTTTTTAAATTAAATCACTTCACCCTCCCCTATCCCGAACATACAGTTAACACAGCCCAATGGTAGCCTTCTTACCTACAAGATAAAGTTCAAAGATCTTTATGTGGCCTCAAGGACATTTGTGACCTTACATCTCTACTTTCAAGGAGAACCTTCATTTCTTCAGAAATGTGTGCATACCTCTCTCCCAGCTGTTATAGCATTATTCTGCAGTTGCTATTTTACATATCTTTGTCTCTTCTAAAGGAATTCCTTATATGAAAACCTGTTAGAAACCAGACACTGTCTTTGGCAAGGCTCATCTTTATGTCCACGGCGGCTAAACACAGTATCTCATTTGTAACAGGTTTCCATTTAATGCTTTTGTTGTTACTACTGAAACAGGAAAGATTTTATAGTCTTTTGTCTCCTTCATGAGCATTTCTGAACAAATCAGCTGGCCTTCTAAATAGGAACAGTCTAGAATACACATTAAATAGGAAAAAAAAAGCCCCTCTCCTAAAAAAAAAAAAAAGAAAAAAAATCTAGATCTAGCAAAATAATGGCATATCTGGACACGTGTGTACACTTGTTGTACACTCCTACAACTTTATATGTATAAACTTTCTGTAAAAACCATTATGAGGTGGTTAGAGCCTATAGTTTGGGTCACATAATTTTAATCAATCATCAAAGTCTGTTTGCAGAAACAAAAGTATTTGTATGAGAATAAGATTAGTAGATATTGCAAGCCTTAAAAACTCATATATACATATTTTAAAGGCCAAAGTACACTCTATGTATGGTGTAATTTTCATAGACCAGAAACATAACACTGCTGTGGCTTTGACAATTGGAAAGAGAAAAAGTTAGAAAAATAAAGGAAAATCATTGTTTCAAAAATATTTTTGGAAGTAGGTAGGTCATCAATAATGAGTAAGTTGATGGTTCCAGTCATTGTAAATAATTATTTAAACTTACTTGATTATTATATGCATCAGGTGCAAGTTTCTTGTATGTTGGTGCCATAAGAGTAGACAGGTTTTGTAAATGAGACTCCAGTTTCTCTTCCTGTATAAAATGAATAATTCTATATATTAAATTCTAAATCCATTCTCTCTGTATATGAGAGAAGCTATCAGTTAGATTCTCTCCCCTACCCCCGTATCTTGGATCCAAATAACTATATACTATCTTTCTTGTCAAATAATTAAAGCATGTTAACACGATTATTTCTAAGTGAAAGTATATATGTAATATATTACCTATTTTTGTATGTGTTATTAAACATCTATTTGGCAGATAGTTGGCATTTTAAAATATAAGCCTATACTGACAGTAGGGTTAGGAAAATGAAGCCATCTGGTCTTAAAGAGGTTATATTTTTCACTCCCTCTCCAATTAGCTGTCAAAGAAGATAGGCTATTGAAAGGATTTGTTTGGTTTAATTTGTCTATTTCTAATCATTATACTTTTAAACATCTACCAAAATAGCATTTCAAAACTTGAAATGCTTCCTACATATAACAACTAAAAATTACTAGACTAGACACTTCAAATACAGATAGAACTTTCAGAACTAGAATGTGATAAACATTAAGAACTTTGTAAAGTTCATTTGAAAGGAGGAATGTTCGGTTACTCTCTCTCTCTCCAATAAAGAACAGATTTTTCAAAGTAATATGCTTTTTAAAATTGTTGGTGATATTTAGTTGTTCCATTCATGCTTAGAAGTTCTCATTTCACATTGAGATTTCTCTAAAAATCTTAAGAGATGTAACCATCTGGCAGAGATGTACTTGTTTGCATTTTATAAAGTGAGAAGGTTTGAGTGGAGCCCTCCTGCATAACTGAGGGAGGATGTTACTAGTTATTCCCTGGATTTGCTTTACATCAAATGGTGAAAAAGCTCTCCAGTGTGAAAAATAAAAGTGGCTGATGGAGTGCAAAACAGCTATTCTTCATTAGGCATATTAAATATTCATGTTTTTCTTATGAAAAGAGGACATCTAGCATATTTAAGTAATATTTAAGTAATTTTTAATATTTATTAAAATTATGATCCTATGAAAACAATTTATATCATGATTTCAAGAGTTTTTGCAGTTTATTAAATTTCCACTTATAGTCATAAATAATAAAGTTAATAAATTTTTCATTTAGAAGGACATATCACTATTGTAATATCCATAGCATACTGCATATTATAAGGTGCACAGTCACTAAAAATTTGATTATATCTAAATGCTAAATATACTGAGGTTTTGTGATTATTCAGTTAGCATACTCTAGAATGCATACTACCCCAAAGCTGTTAATTTGATTCCAATCTGCAAGTTATATTTTGAGGAATATATATTCTTGAGAAAAGACAAAAAACTGACTTCAATGAGAAATCAGTGTTCATTTATTTCAATTATTCTTTTATATTGAAAATCTAAATATATTTTAGTTACTTTAAACTATCAAATCTCATGATGTGAAAATGTTACCAAAGATGGTCTTTTCTGAATGTGGCAGTTATGAGTATGACTTCTATTATTCAGCTTCAAAGATGGAATTTTAAGGCTGAAGTGTTTACATTTAGATTTAATACTGAAATGACAGCTGTTTAAAACTCTGGGTTTAACATAAAAGAGAAAGAATATAAAAGGCCATAAGTATGAACAGTTTATGTTGCTCAAATTTTATCTATTACTTTGGTATAATATGGTTATTATGCTAACTTAATAAATTGTTATAATGTGTCTACAGTTTAGCAAAATTTTTGTTCATCTCTGAGATGAAATTCTTTGTTAATGAGAGCTTAATGGAGTATGTCATATTGTTCATCTGTGCTCATCAATTTTCCATGAAAAATAAAGAGATTATATACATCAGGAAGTAAACAAACCTCTTTTGGGTCATCCCCAAGCAGCTTAAATTTTCTTGGTATCTTGCTTCTGGCAAACTTACATCCATTGTAGTACATGCTCCATGAACAACCAAAAGAAAAGGAGGCACCACAGGTCTCTGGGTCCAGCCCTTGACAGGCACAAGTTCTCCTGAGAAATCAAAGGACCAAGTTTATGGCTATGGATAGCATTATCTAGACTAACAATCTCATATTCTGGGTGTCTGCATGCAAAAATGAGTGCAAATTAGTTTTTAATAATGCTCAATCTAACTCTATATTAAGCTGTAACATAACCACATCAGAAAAGAACTATTTCAATTGACTTTAAAACACAATTTAAGCAAACTTTTTATTGTAGTATGATCCACAGAAAAGTACATAATTTTACAGCTTACAGATGCTCGCAAATGAAATACCCAAGTGAGTAATAACCAAACTAAACATATACCTGCACCCCAGAATCTCCTTAATTCTTCCTTCCAGGCATTGTCCCCGTAATAGTAACTTCTATCAGAAGAGATTAATTTTGCCTATTTTTGTTATAAATACACATATGTAGCTTTGACTATTTTATATATTTTACACTATATATAGGATACTATATACCTACTGAATATGTGTATGTATACATATATATGTGTGTATATTTATATATAGTTTTGCCTATTAATATAAAAATACTATACTAAAAATACTAATATTAAATATATAGTATATATAGTATTAAAATAGGCAAAACCGTATACATACATACATACACACATATACATGCACACATATGTTTATGAGATTATATAGTATAAGCTTATTTTGTGTCTTGCTTCTTTTGTTCAGCATTATGTTTGGGATATCCATCCATATGGCTGCATGTTTTGCATTTTATTTGTGTATTTATTCACTGAGTACAGTTTTCCATCATATGAACATGCCACAAATTAATCATTCTATTACTGATGGGTATTTGAATTCTTTTTTGTTTTTGGCTAAAATGTAGTACTGTGACTTTATAGCCCAAGTCAAATATAACCTAAGAGCAGTAAAGAGGCAAGCAAGGAAGCCAAAAAACAAAAAAAGGTAAACAATCTACTAAGAAAACTACATCTAGCAGGTATTTTTTCAGCTTTATTGAGGTATAATTGATAAGTGAAATTGTGATAAAGTGTACAATATGATGATATATGTATACATTGTGAAAGGATTCCTCCATTGAGTTAACAGATCCATCAACTCACATATTTACTTTTTTTTTTTTGGTGGAAAGAACATTTAAGTTCTTTCCTAGGCAATTTCAAATATATTCTACAATGTTATCAACTTTAGTCCCCATGTTATACATTAGATCCTCAGATCTTAACTCATTTTATAACTGAAAGATTATATCTTTTATCAACCTCTACCCTCAGCCTCTTGGCAACCACTTTTCTACTCTTTGTTTCTATGAGTTCAATTTTTTTGATTCCAAATATAAGTGATACTATGCAGTATTTGCCTTTCCCTGTCTGGCTTATTTCTCTTAGCATAATGCCCTTCAGGTTCATTGTGCAAACATCAGAATTTCCTTTTTTAAGGAAATTCTGAATGTGTATACACAAATACCACATTTTCTTTACCCATTATCTGTTGATAGGCACTTAGGTTGCATCCACACTTTGGTTATTGTGAATAATGCTGCAATGAACATGGGAATGCAGATATATCTTTGAAATAATGATTTCATTTCCTTTGGATCTATACCCAGAAGTGGAGTGCTGGATTACATAGCTGTTCTGTTTTCAGTTTTATAAGAAATCTCCATACTGTTTTCCACAGTGGCTGTACCAGTTTGTTTTCACCAAGAATGTACAGGGTACCCTTTTCTGCACATTCTTGCCAGCATTTGTTATTTCTTGTTTTTTGATAATAGATATCCTAACAAGTGTGAAGTAATCTCATTGTGGTTTTAATTTGCATTTCTCTGATTAGTGAATAAAAGCACTTTTTTATGTACCTATTGGCCCTTTGTATGTCTTCTATACAAAAATGTCTATTTAGGTTCTTTGCCCAATTAATTGTTCTTTTTGTTTTGCCATTGAGTTCTATGAGTTCCTTGAATATTTCGGATATTGACCACTTATTGGAAATGTGGTTTGCAAATATTTTCTTCTATTCCATAGGTTGCCTTTTCATTTTGTTGATGGTTTCCTTTGTTGTACAGAAGCTTTTTAGTTTGATGTAGTCACATTTGTTTATTTTACTTCTGTTGCCTTAGCATTTGGTGTCAAATCCAAAAATCATTGTCAAGACCAATGTCAAGAAGCTTTTCAAAACAGGCTTCCCCAAGATGTGCTACTTTGGCATGTACATTATTTTGAAAGGCAACAGATTCTGTGAGCTTATAAAACACTTTTAACTTCCTTAAAGAATTTAAATGAGGGGCTTTGCCCATAATAAGTTATTCTCAGAAATAATTTTTATGACTTATCTATAGGGCAGGGCAAACTTCTAATTACTGAACATCTATCTGTTCACCTTATTGTCTGCCCCAAGGTGTCTTAACTCAGAATATTATATATACCTCATATTTCCTGTCTCTGGACCTCTCATGTATGTAAGGTTTCCAATACTTACAGATGTAATTAAACTTGGTTATTTTCTTTTGTTAATCTGTCTCATGTTGACTTAATTATTAGACTGGCTGGAAGAACCTAGAAGGGTAGAGGAAAGATTCTTCCTCCCCCAAACCTCTTATGCTTTCTTCTAAAAGTTTTACAGTTTCAGGTTATATGTTCAAGACTATGATTCATTTTCAGTTGATTTTTGCGTAATAATGAGAGGAGTCCAGTTTTATTCTTTTGCATGTGATATCCAGTTTTCCCATCACCATTTATTGAAGGTCCTATCCTTCCCCCATTGTATAGTCTTGGTTCCTTTGTCAAAATAAGTTGACCATATATTTATGGGTTTATTTCTGGGCTCTGTATTCTGTTCCATTCATCTATATGTCTGTTTCGATGCTAGTACCATACTATTTTGATTACTATAGCTTTGTAATATAGTTTGAATTCAGAAAGTATGATGACTCCAGCTTTGTTCTTCATTCTCAAGACTGTTTGTCTAATTTGGGTATTTTTGGTTCCATACAAATTTTAGGATTATTATTTTTTTTTATTACTATGAAAAATGCCATTGAAATTTCGCTGGAGATTGCACTGAATCTGTAGATTTCTTTAAACAGAATAGGCATTTTAACAATATTAATTTTTCGAATCCATGAACACAATATCTTTCCATTTACTTGTGTCTTCGTCAATGTCTTTTCATCAATATTTTATAGTTTTCAGTGTACAGATCTCTCACCTCCTTGGTGAATTTATTTCTATTTTATTTTCATAGGCTATTATGAACAGGATTATTTTCTTAATTTCTCTTTGTGTCAGTTCATTGTTAGTGTATAGAAATACAACTGACTTTCGTATATTAATATTGCATCCTGACACTTTACTGAATTTGTTATAACAGTTTTTTGATGGAGTCTTTAGAATTTTCTATATCTATCATGTCATCTGCCAATAGTGATGGACTTACTTCTTTTTTTCTGATTTGGGTGTCTTTTATTTCCTGATTACCCTGGCTAGATTTCCAGTAGTATATTGAATAAAAGTGGTGAAAGTGGGCATTTTTGTCTTATTCTTGATTTCAGAGGAAAAGCTTGTAGCTTTTGATCACTGCCTATGATGTTAGCTGTGACCTCATATATGGCCTTTACTATGTTGAGGTACATTCTTTTTATAATCAGTTTTTTATCTTGAAAGGATGTTGAATTTTGTCACATGCTTTTCCTGCACCTATAAAAATGATCATATGATTTTTATACTTCATTTTGTTAATGTGGAGTATTGCAAAGATTGGGTATGTTGAGCTATTCTTGCATCCCTGGAATAAATCCCTCTTGATTATGGTATATGATCCTTTGAATATACTACTCAACTTGGTTTGCTAATATTTTGTTGAGGATTTTTGCATCTATGTACATCAGGGATATTGGCTGGTAATTTTCTTTTTTTGTAATGTCTGTCATTTTGGTATCAGGGTAATGCTAGCCTTGTAAAATGAGTTTGGAAGTTATCCCTCCTCTTCAATTTTTTGGAAAGGTTTGAGGACAACTGCTATTAAATAATTAAATGTTTGGTAGAATTCACGATTTGGTTCTGGACTTTTCTTTCTTGTGAGGTTTTTGATTGTTAATTCAATATCCTTATTAGTAATTGGTTTGTTAAGATTTTCTATTTCTTTATGATTCACTCTTTGTAAGTTCTGTGTTTCTAGAAATTTATCCATTTCTTCTAGGTTGTACAATTTGTTGCTATGTAATTGTTCATATTCTCTATGGTCCTTTGTATTGCTGTGGTACACCAATACATTTGCAATTGTATATCTTTGAGATTTTTTTTTCTTGATAAGCGTAGCTAAAAGTTTGACTAAGTTTGACTAAAGCTTGTTTCTATTTTTTTTTAAAGTTCTTAGTTGCATTCTTCTTTTCTATTGTCTTTTTAGTTTCTATTTATTTCAACTCTGATCCTTGTTATTTCCTTCTTTCTGCTAACTTTGGGCTTAGTTTCTTCTTCAGCATGTTCTTTGAGGTATAAAGTTAGGTTATTTGAGACTGCCCGTCCCTCCCCTAAATGTAAGTATTTATTGTTATAAAGTTTCCTCTTAGAACTGCTTTTGCTGCATCCCATAAGTTTTGGCATGTTTGTCTCAAGATATTTCCTGAGTGAGCTTTCTGCCTCTAGCACCCATATAATGAATGGTCCTATAAATCATGGTGTTCTATAAATCTTTTAAGCTGTCTTCACTCTTTTTCATTCTTTGTTTCTTTTTTCTCCTGACTGGATAAATCTCACTGCTCTTTTCCCTGTCTTTGATTTTGCTAATCTTTTTTTCCCTTGATATGGTCTACTGTTGAACCCCTCTAGTGGGATTTTCAGTTTAGTTACATATTCTTCAGCTTTGTGATTCTGTTTGGTACTTTTTAATATTTCCTATCTCTTTGCTGAAATTCTCATTTTATTCATGCGTTACTCTCCTGACCTCACTGAACATCATAGTCTTATTAGTAGTATTATTTTGAAATTATTTCTTTATATTGTGACAAGAAGAGACCTTGTTAATGTCGGAAAAAAACCCAAGAATTTCAGTAAAAATAAAAGTGTAAAAGTTAAGTAAAATATCCTGTAATCTTAATTATGAATAGGAAATGATGGTATGAACTCATGATTTTAGTTAAAAAGCTCAAATTTTCTCTTTCTAAAAAATAATTATTTCCTATGTCTGCTCACTAAAAATGTCTAAAAGGTAAAAATATCTCAGTAGCAGTGAGCATATCTGGATGCTTATTCTGATCACTAAATATCATTTCTCTTGAAAATGAACACAGGTTAAAATCTATGAGTTAATAATGACAGTAAAAAGAAATAAATTAATTGATAATTTTGAGGTGATTACTAAGGCACCAAATCACTACTTGGAAATTTCACATCTAAAGATACTTACCATGAATTTATTCTGTCATTTGTTTACAAACTATATTTAATAGTAACTTAACAGTTGGTAAGGAAAAGTTCTCTAAAGAATTCCAGTTAATGAGTATAGAAGGAATGTTATAATTAGAAATCATCATTTTATAGATGTCAGCAAAGATGGCCAAATAAGAATCTCTGAAAGTTCTCTCCATCATAAAAGCAATGAGAATACTGGCAAATATTATCAAAATCAACTTTTGAGAAATCTGGAAATTAAAAGGCTTGCAGCTTTCCAGGAGCATTTATTCAAGAAAAGCAATGGAATTTTGATGAGAAGAATAAGTTTTGTGGTGTTCTAACCTATCCTATTCCTACTGTCCCTAGAACTTCACAACAGCCTTGAAAACCTCTAGCCCACACTTATGCTTACCAACATGTGCATAATGGGAGTCCCTGAAATAGAGGAAGGAGTGTAAGAAAGTATGAAGCAGAAAGATTATTTAAATAAATAATGGCCTGGAAAATTGCCAAATTTGATGAACAACATTAATCTACATATTTGAGAAGCTCAACCAACTCCAAGTAGCAAACTCAGTTCTCCACTCCCAGAAGCATCATAATCAAGCTGTTAAAAGCCAAAGAGACAGCACCAAGAGAGAAAAGTAACTTATCATGTACAAGAGAGTTTAAATAAGTTGATGTTTCAACAGCTAATGACTCATCAGAAACAATGAAGGTCTGAAGGCACTGGGATGATATGTTAAAATGCTGCAAGAAAAGGACTGTCAACTATGAAATTCTATATCTTGCAAAACTATCCTTCAACAGTGAATAATAAAGGTATTCCTTGATAAATAATCTGAGAGTGTTTACTGCTATTAGGCCTGCACTACATGAAATACTGATGGAGTCCTTCAGGATGAAAGGAAAGGAGACTAGACAGTAACCTGAATCCACATGAAAACGCCACCAGTAAAAGTAAATACACAGTTAAACAGAGAAGACCTTACGTATGTATTTTTGTTTTTAACTTTTTTTTCTCCTATCAGATTGAAATTGCAATTATTACAGATCTCTGTTAATGCACACAAAACGTGTAAAACATAACTTGTATAACAATAATAGCACAAAGGAAAAAAAGGAAATGGAGCTGTGTAAGAACGTAGTTTCTGTACACTATTAGAATTAAATTGGTATTTCAAATTAGGTCATTATAAGTTAAGATGTTAATTGAAATCTCCAGGGAAACCACTAAAAATATAACTTGAAATAATAAATTAAAAGAAATAAGGGAGTTATAATGGTATACTGGACAATATCTATTGAACACAAAATAAGGCACGAAACAAAGATATAGACATCAATGATAAATTGGCAGACATAAATCTGACTTTATCAGTAAGTACATTTAATGTATATGGATTAAATAATACAATTAAAATGCAGAGGCTAAAAAATGGATTAAAAAACAATTCAATTATATGTTGCCTACAAGAGAAATGCTTTAGCTTCAAAGATGCAAATAGGCTGAAAATAAAAGGATGGAAAAAGAGATATGCAAATAGTGATCAAATGCGAACTGCAGTGTGAATACTAATATCAGACAAAATAGAATTTCAGACAATATTATTGTCTTAATAGTAAGTACTTAATAGGTAGAATAAAGAAGTACATTTTATAATAAAAGGACCAATCCATTAAGATGTAAAAATTGTAAACACATATGAACTTAAGAACAGAGCACCAAAATACATGAAGTAAAAAAATGACAGAATTAAAGGGAAAAATAGATAATTCATACTTCACTTTCAATAATGGATAGAACAACTGTACCAAAAATCAAAGAGAAATAGATGAAAAACACTATAAATCAATTAGAATTAACAGACATTTAGAAAGCACTCCACTAAACAGTAAAATACACATTCTTCTCAAGTGAACATGGAACACTCTCTAGGACAGACTATGTCAGATTATAAACCATCAATATAATGCAAACTAGTTCTATTATCAATGGAATAAAATTATGAATGAATAAGCAATGTTGGGTAATTAATAAATATGTAGAAATAAAACAACGTACTCCAAATCAGTGAGTCAAAGGAAAAATAAGGGAAATTACAAAATACTTTGTGAAAAATGAAAATGAAAAGTGAACATACCAAAACTTTATGCAATGCAGCTAAAGAAGGCTGAGGAAAATTTAAAGTTTTAAATGCCTACATTAAAAAATACGAAATTTCTCAAATTAATAAACTTCCACTTAAAAAAAAACTCGAAAGAAGAGCAAACTAATCCCAAAGCAAGCAGAATGTAGAAAATACTAAAGATTAGAGTAGAAATTAACAAAATAGAGGATAAGCAATAGAGAAAATCAAAGAAATCAAAAGTTAGTTCTTTGAAAATATCCACAAAAATGACAAAAATATCTAGACTAACCAAGAAAAAAGAGAGAAGACCCCAATTGTTAAAATTAGGAATGAAAAAGATGTAATTACTGACCTTATAAAAGCATTATGAGACAATATTATAGCAATGATATATCAACAAATTAGGTAATGTAGATGAAATGGACAAATTCCTACAGAAATATAAAGTACTGAAACTATCTCAAGAAGAAATAGGTAATCTGAATAGACCTACAACAAATTAAAAAATTAGTAATCAAAAAGTTTGTCACAAAGATAAGCCCAGGAGTGCATACCTTTGCTAGTGAATTCCACCAAACATTTAAAGAATTAACTCTAATGCTTTACAAATTCTTCCAAAAAATAGAAGGAACACTTCTCAATGTATTCTATATGAAGCCAGCATTACCCTGATACCAAATACAAAGACATCACAAGAAAACTATAGACCAGTATCTCTTATCAATATAGACGCAAAAATCCTCAATAAAATACTAGCAAACGGAATCCAGCAATGTTTAAAAAATATGCATTATGGCCCAGTTAGATGTATGCAATGCAATGTTGGTCCAATATATAAAAATTAATATAATATACAACATTAACAAAATAAAAGATGAGAAACACATGATCATCTTATTAGATGCAGAAAAAGCATTTGAGAAAAGTCCAGCACCCATTCATGATAAAAATACTCAACAAACTAGGATCAGGAAGAAACTTCTTCCACCTGATAAAGAGCAACTACAAAAAAAGAAAATAAAAGTACTGGTAGCATCATACTTAATGGCGAAAAACAAAGTTTCCCCCCTAGAATCAGGAATAAGACAAAGATGTTTGCTCTTGCCAATTTTTTTCAATATCTATTGTAGGTTCTAGTCAGGGAAACTAGGCAAGAAAAATAGGGCACTCAGATTGGAAAGGAAGAAATTGAATTATTTTTATTTGTAGGTGACATGATCTTATATGTAGTAAATCCAAAAGAATCTACCAAAAAAAATTAGCACTAATAAACTAGTTAAGTTTGCAAGATACAAGACTAATATATACAAATCAATTTTATTAATGTAAACTAGCAATGAACAATCCAAAAACGAAATAAAAATAATTCCACGTAAACTCACATCAGAAAAATAAAATACTGAGAAATTTAAAAAGTATAGGATTTGTACACTGAAAACTATACACCATCATTAAAGAAATTAAAGACCTAAACAAATGTAAAGATATCTGTGTTAATAAATTGGAAGAAAATATTGATATCGGTAATCCTCAAATTGGTCTACCAATTCAACAGAATCCCTGTCACAATCCCAGATAGAGAAATTGACAAGTTGATCCTAAAATTCACAGGGAAACGAAAAGGTCTCAGAGTAGCCAAAACAATCTTGTAAAAGAAAAAGAGTTGGAGGACTTACATGTCTTAATTTCAAAATTTACTATAAAACTATAGTAATTAATACCATGTAGTACTGACTTTTAAGGATAGATATGTAGATTAATGGAATAGAATTAAGATAGAAAAAAACCCATACATCTTTGTCAATTAATTTTCACAAGGGTGACAAAACCAATGGAGAAAAATAGCCTTTTCAACAAATAGTGCTGAGACGCTTGGATAGCCACATGCAAAAAAATAAAGTTAGACTCCTACTTTACATTATAAAATTAACAATGATCAAAGACCTAAACATAAGAGCTAAAACTATAATGCTCCGAAGAAAACACTTGACGTAAATCTTCACAACCTTGGATTAGGCAATAGTTTCTGAGCTATGTCACTAAAAGTGTAAGTAATCTCTAAAAAATAGATAAATTTGATTTAATCAAAATTGAAAAATTTTTGTGCTTCAAGGACATTATCAAGAAAGTGAGGCGACAACCTACAGAATAAGGAGAAAATATTTGCAAACCACATATCTAATAAAGCTCTAATATCCAGAATACACAACTCTTACAACTCAAAAAACAATTTAAAAATGAACAAAGATTAAGTAGGCATTTCTCCAAAGAAGATATACGAATGGCCAATAATGCACGACATCATAAGTCAATAGAAAAATGCAAACCCAAAACAGGAGATACACTTCACACCCACTGGGAGGGCTATAATAAAAAAGACAGACAATTACTTTTGGTGAGAATGTGGAGATATTGGAACCTCCATATGTTGCTAGTGGGAATGAAAATGGTGCTTTGGAAGAAAGTTGTTTTTTTTTTTTAAACGACTATAGTGCCTGGTCTTCCTAGGTGGTCTCCCATCCAAGTACTAACCAGGCCCGACCCTGCTTAGCTTCCGAGATCACATGAGATAGAGCACATTCAGGGCGGCTTGGTCTATGACCGGTACAGCTGCTTTGGAAAACAGTTTGACAGCTCCTCAAAAAGTTAAACATTAGAATTACCATATGATTAACAATGTCACTCCTAAGTATATACCTAAGATAACTGAAAACATACATCTACACAAAAACTTATATACGGGTTTTCGTGGCAGCATTATTCATAAGTAAGCAAAAGGTGGAAACAACCCAAACGTCCATTAACTGAAGAATGGATAAGGGAAATATAGTACATATATACACAATGGGCTATTATTCAATCATAAAAAGAAATAAGTACCAATTAATATAATATGGATAAACCTTTAAAACATTATACAAAGTGAAAGATAACAGACAGAAAGGCCAAATATTGTATGATTCCACTAATATGAAATGCCCAGAATAGGCAGATCTATACAGACAAAGTTGATTAGTGGTTGACATTTAGGAGAGAGGAGAATTGGAAGTGAATGCCTAATGGGTATGGGGTTTCCTTTTGGGAGTGATGAAAATGTTGTACAACATTGTGAATATACTAAACCACTAAACTGTATATTTTAAAAGGGTGAATTTTAGGGTATGTGAATTATATCTCAAAAATATTCCTATATAACAAGTTGAAGTGACTTTAAGGTGATTTCTTACATGACGTGGCTAAATGGCATTTTTATTTCTATATGGGCCTTTCAAATATTGTCACAAATTAGCAGAGGGCAGCCTCATTGTAACATGGCACAGAATTTGGCTTATGGTTAAATGACAAATCAGTAGAGCAACTGTAATAAAAATAATTCATTTACATAACAGATTTTTAAAAAGATTCTCAACCTTTGAGTTACTACTTGGACTTCTGTGAAAAAAAGTTAAAAATTAGACTAATTTGAGGATTATTGATATCAACATTTTCTTCCACTTTATTATCAAACTTATGCAAACACAGAAAAACTAGTAAAATAAAGTGTATATAACAAATGTATACAGCATCAAAAAAATAATAAAATTATCGATTTGTAAACTTTAACAAAGTAATAGACACAGGCAATGATCATCAAAGGATATGCTAAGCCACCAAGAGAAAGTTTTCTGGGAAACTATGATGGATGACTCAAGCTTACAATTCCTAAACTATGTGAACATTTAACATCACTAGACATGGAACAAAGCAGATGTATGGCCCTCCTGATGGGTAAGAACTAGGATTATTTAATCACCACTTATGAAGCATTTTAGCCAGTATGTACATACATGTATACGTATGTAACTTATTTAAGTCTCTAACTACCAGTACAGAAGATTCTGGGGATAGAGGAACGAGTGAAACAAAATGTGTGCAATCAGCCAAATCCAGAATGTGGGAATTTTTACAGAGCAAATTATATAGTCTCTTTAACAAATAAATTCATAAAAAAGAGGGAGAGAACTATTGTGAATCATAGAATTTATCTTCCAAACAGAGACACTTGTGAGAATGAAAGGAAATTCTATAAACAGTTATGCTAGACAATAAGTATGACCTGGGACCACCCTACACAAAATCAAGTGCAAGGTGTGGACTTTCTTTTCTCAATATCTTTTTACTTTTATTTATTTTTTGAAACAGGATCCAATCAAGAATTTGAACATGGTCTGAACATTAAATGATATTAAAGAATCATTGGCAATTTTAAGATGAATGATAATACCACGACTAGGTTTGGTCAGAAAAAAAATCTTGTCAGATATATATATTGAAGAGTCCATAGGAGAGATGGTATGGTACCTGTATTTTGCTTTAAAATACTAGTGGGGGTAAAAAGTTGGGGAAAATATATGAAACAGTATTGGTAAAATGTTTATCAACGCCGAAGCTGTATGATGGGCCCATGGTGATTTGTTATACTATACGTCTCCATTTAAGTATGTTCGAAAATTTTTACAATATAAAGTTTCTTCAAAAGTTAGACATCACTCAGTGTGGCGGTAGGCATTTCTGACTTTGACTTTCTTATAATGACAGATACGCTCCCACAATTCTTACTTGCCAAAAAAATATTGGTTAGGCTTAGTCATAAAAATGGAAATCTCAAAGGGAAATCTTTAAAGGAGGAACAGCTGGTTTGGCTCAAAGGAAATGTAAAAATCCATTTTTGAATTTCCCACTGAAAGCTGCTCTCAGAGTTCTTTTCTGGATGCACAGTGGGTGGTTATGGTGTGTGTGGGCATCAGGATTTGTAAGAACTCAGTGATGAGGTTCACACAGCTTCAAACATTAAACTGAGTCAGCAGTCCCAATTTGAGATAATCCTCTGTTCTTGCCAAAAAGTCATAATTTAACTTCTGCCAGACATAAAGTAATATTAATTTTATAGGGTAGAAGAAACTTCAAAAGTAAATATGAGTGAAGTCTCTATTGCCATTGGTTAAGTATCTTTTTTAATGGTGTATCTCAAGGATATTTTTTGTTTTGGTTTTGGAGAATTGCTCTAAGTATGAATAGCCTAAAACTAAAATTTCATCTAAATAATTACTCATCTTTACTTTTAAATTCTAGATACAGATTGGCCTTTAAAATGTCCTAACTATGGGATGTGAACACACAATGCAATATCTATATATATAATTCAACAGTAAGGCATGTGCCTTACTGTTGAATTGTACACCTGAAACTTACTGGATTTCGTTAACCGAGGTCACCATAAAAAAAGTCTTAATAATTGAAGTATGTCTTTTAATAGTTTTGTACTTGCCTCCTATTAAGACCAGTTAAATTAAAATTTTTCTTAGACTCTGGCCCAAATATCATTCATGGTTTTGCAAATGCAAAATAACACACTTTACGAAAATTTTTAACGTAAAATTTCTTCCTATATGTCAGATTCCATTTTAGGCAATGATCTTTATAGAAATTTTTAAAAGGCCTTAAGAGAAAAAATACCAGTGATGTATATTAATAAAAATTAAATCAATTACAAAGGATGTAAAATATAGTTGGTATGAAACTTCAAGATTTTTAAATAAAACTACTGTCATTTTCACAAAATGTTCTTCAGTGGTTTAGAAGCTTAAGCCATCAAGTCTAAGGAAGTCTGCTTTAAGAAAAACAAGACAGTGTTACTGAATTTCTGAGAAAAATGCTAACACCAGCATCAGCTCAAAGTGCCTTAACTTTAATTTTCTTTCTGATTAAAGGCACTTACATACATTTTTAAAGGAGGAACGAGGGAAGTTAAGGTGAACTGAATAGTATTTTACACCTAAAGCAGTCTATCATAAGTTTGAGTCATGTGTTAGGTATGAATCAGCAACTTCTACCTTCCTCCATATCATCTGTTTAAGAGGATTTATGGCACTGAGGTACACACCATGACATTTTGGATTACATCTACCATAGAAAGCCAAGTAACACTACCATAGAGAAAAAGTCACTTTCCTAACCAGATTATTTATAGTTGATTTGCACTCCCTCATGACCCAGAAAGAGAATCTATGTTAACATACAGTAAAACTGTACCAGTTAGAGTAATAGTCAGCAAAAGAACGAATTTGGTTAGCAATGGGTTGTTGGAATGAGCAGCATAGTATTTCCATAAGCTCAGTAAACTATTTTATAGTTTGGTGGATAGAAAGGAAAGGAGACTAAAGGAAGAAGTGCAGAATTAAAATGATTTTAAAACCAATTGTGAGTAAAATAAGTGCTGTAGGATTTTGGTGTAGCATGGTAAATTTTCTTATAGTCTTTGAATGTTGTACAAGAATAGCACAGCAGGAGAATTAAAAAAAAAAAAAAGCAGCAGCAGCAGCAGCTTTTCTAGGTGAAGATTTAAACTCCCTGCAAGTGGAGGGGGTTACAAACAAAACCCACAAAGAAAAACATACTAACACTTGGATGCACTAAATATATTTAACTGCGTAACCCTGTTCTTCTGTTCCTAATATATATATGCCTGGAAAAGAATGCATATCCAGAGCCACTAAATCCTCAATTATTTAGTAGTGGCAAAAATGGAAGAAATTTTTATTATTATTGTAGAAATAAACTAGATTAAACTGAAGTCAAAATCAGTTTGTTCTCTATAACTTCTATAGGCCTTGCATTTTTGTGTTTGCTACATATATATTAAGGTCCTTGACCTGGGAATCCTATAGTTTCTCACCAAACTTACTTTCTGTTTCAAATTCTGCAATTTAGAAATGGTGTCAAGACTTTTTAATGTGGTGACCAGGCACATACAAGGGTTGTCACTTGCAGCAAGTGGATACACAAGTATTTTCGAGTTTACAGTATGATTGAGTTCCTGTGCGTACAGATCCTCTGACTTCCAGCAAGCTGCTCCTAACTAATGGCTACCCTGCCTGAAAGTACAAAATAGTTAATGAAATCAACTCGAACTGCCCATGTTAGCAAATACAACCTCCTACTGCATGACTGAAGCAGGCACATTGATCCCCATTTTATAAATGTAAAAATGCAGGTTCAGCTGTCTTCCTTCCAACCAACGATCAGGCTTTCCTAAGAGCGGAAAGAGAGGAGAGGCCCTGACTTCACTTACTCTTCATTCAGGGCACACCGACGGTTGGTGAGCGTGCCATATTTCCTCAGCGTCTCGGTGAGCTCCGAGTAGAGTTTGTCAGCCAGAGACAGTGGGATTCCTTCCCACACCAGGATGAGAATCACAATCACTGCAGCCTCACAGGTGTGGCCAGCTCGCTCCCGCACCAAACACAGTAGCTTCTCCTCAATGCAGCTTCTGCGCACCACCTGTGCGGGTCACCATTCCACCCCAACACCCCCCACCCCAACCAAAACAAAACAAGGGTCACTTGCAGCAGATGAGAGCATTGATTTATGTATGTATATTTTTTTTCACGTCTGGGTCACGGTAAGGACATTTACCACCACCTGCCATTGCCTTTTGCTGCCCATTTACAAAGTGGGGGCTTGCCCTGGGGTCGGAACCAGGAGAGAGAAAAAAAAAACTGCTCAATGTTTAGCAGACTACTCTATACCCAGTACAATGAGGGCTATGCCCCCTGATTAAAGCCAGAGCTAGATGGAAGACATGTAGGTATTTTTCATAAAGTTCAAGATTTTCATAAAATGACAATATAAAGATTAACTGATTAAGGACCACTTCTTTACATTCTAAGAAGAATTATACTTTTAGCAGGTACTTGAATGGACCTCCCTCTCACCATTAAATTCTTTCAGTTAAATATGGTTAGTACATGATTTTAAAACTAATCTGCCTCTCTTTTTCTTAAGAGATAACACATGATAAAATAAATGTAAGCAATATCTTTTTAGCTGACATAAATGACTCATCTGGGTAACCCACGTCTCAGGGTTAGATTAATGAATCAAAATACCCAAGACTGAAGACCAAAACCTTGTCAATTCACACTTACCCATTTGGCAATAGGACATCCCTGAGAACTTTTGCCTTCTTTACCAGTATAGATGACTCTTTCAATCCTAATAGCTTTACCCTTCTGTCCAAACCTTAAAGAAATCCACAGAAACACACACATGTAAAATTAGCAAATGAATCCAAGTGGCATCCAAAATACCGAACATTTGAGCATAACTTTATTCTATGACCACATCCTGAGAAATGAATAATTTATTTTTTTAAATAGCTCTAAGCCAAGCAAACTGGATAACAGACTTTAAGCCTTGTTTTACTTCAGTATCAAAATATGTTGATAATTGTAATAAACCATTTTGAAATTATATGTTGGGTGAAAATAATGGGAAAGCTTATTTTACACATAATATCCAAAATATGAAACTTTTTTAAGTTAGCTAAATTCAGTCTTTTAAGATACATACTATTTGATTTTTGTCCTTTACTAAATTTAGCTATTTTAAAATTTAGGGAATCAATAGATTTTAGTTAGAACTGTTCCTCAAAGACGCACTCATACTTTTAAAAAGAAGGCTGGCAAATAACTAGAATCCAGCAATTTTGAAATTATAGGCTAGTTCTAGAAATAGTTTATATTTTCCCTTATGACCAAGTCACTACTTACTACTCACTAATAAAGAAAAAAAAGAGGCACCAGATAATTATTTAGTGAATTTCTACATGCTAATTTAGAAATGGGGCAAGAATTATGCAAAATATGTCCTTGCTGCCCAAAGTGTCTTCTAATGTATTTTAATAACACCGCCTACCTCTTAAAGAAAAGGCACCCTAGCACAGCAACAGCTCAAGAGCTGTGGATACCTATATGAAAGTCTCTGCATTAATTATCTTGCTCTTATGAGTATTTTATATGCAGGAGTAATTGTGTAGATTCAGGTAAATACTTGCATACCTGTGGCTGACAGTATAAAAGAAAATTCGGCTATAAATAGAATCTGTCTCCATTTCTCTTCAGTATATCACACTTGCCCTTTGTCCATACAAAGGGACAACTTTCTTAGAGATAACTACTCCTTTACAATGCTAGGTGAATTTAACTCAATGGTTCCTTTTTTATACCACATCCCCCCCTCTTCCTCTTTGACACTTTATCATCAAGTGGGAGAGCCAGAGTGGGCCTCTCCTTGCAGTCCGTGCCAGCACTCTTGTGTCTGACAGAATGGCTGGCTGGTTCTTGTTCATGCCTGGGTTTTCTGGCATCCATCTCAAAGTGGGCAGCCTGTGCCAGCTCGCAGACTATTAGTCCTGTCAAATATTGTGACTCTCCGGTGAATAGCACAGTGTGTAGTGTTGGCAATCCTGGAATAGCTAAGCCTACTAATAATTACTCAATTTACAATTGTTTACTGCTTTGTTTGTGAAAGCTGGAAAAATTCTGACATATACAAAAGGATAAACGTTAATCTGCCCTGTGCCTTTGCGTTAATTACCTTTCTTCCATGATTTCTCTAATAGCTGCCACATTAGGACCTGCTCCTAGATGGGTATAAAAAGGACCTTCATCTTTTTCAATAATTTGCTCTGTTGAGATAATAGAAGATTATTATTTTAGACCTCAATTATACTAAATATAAAGGCTACATCCACAAAGCTTATCCCCCAACTGCACATTAAGGGCCCTAAATGTGACTTTACACATTTTTTTCTTTAAAATGAGTAAATTGATGGACTAATCTATTAGAAAATGTGCAAAATAATTAAGTATATGTACATGCTGGCTGTTGGATAAAAATATATTAAATTATATTTCAGATATGGGATAAGAAATTATTTTATACCAAATAAGTGGAACAAAGAAAACAGAATGGGAATTTTGATATATATTATATGTAATATCAACTAAAATAAAATTTTTTAACCTGAAAAAAATTTTTTTATGGCTAACTTGAATCGTGCCTGTGACTAGGATGTTAAAAGAGTAAAAATAAAATTTCCTGTCTTATCTCACCCCCAGGATATTGCTTTTTATTGTCAAGATACCTTTTTCTCCTCTGGTTTCTCCACAACATTCAGTTACTGTTTTGAAAACAAAAACATTGACCTCAGACCCATATTTGTATGTACTTTAGAACAATTTAAGATGAGAGAAATAATGGAGAGAGGGTCAGGTAAAAGGAAGAGGCTCTTGCAAAATATCAAAGATGAAAAAGGGATGGGGGGAAGGGTTAGAGTGCTAGGAGAAGGAAGTGAAGGCGCTTATAACTTACCTAATGTTATCTATGACATGTGTGGCACTTTAGCCCCGTAAGGCAACCTAATACTGACCACACACGAAAAGGCAGTAGGCATCTTCCCTCCATTCTTCTATAAAATGTGTTGTGTCCCGTGGTAAGAGGAGTAACATCAGGTGGGTGGACCATTAGCGACATTAGTTTAACAATTTTTTTTTTTTCAAATGTCTTCTATTGTATCCCAGCTGAGTAGCTATAATTACGATCTCCACATATATATGTATAAAATCTGCATTTATCAGCAAAATGTTTCCCTATTCCATCAGACTTATCATGTGTCTTGAATTTTATCAAAAAGGTGTTTAAAAAAAGGAAATGTCATATTTTATATCAAAAAGATGAAACTTTAAAGAGGAAATAGAACCAAAATGAATATAAATCACATAATATTTCAAGTGTATAAACAGAGAAAGGACAACTTCATGAGTATTCAGAACTTCAGCATTACAATTTCCCCCATCTCACCAAGACTGAAGATAATTGCTCCCTTTTCTAGAAATTAATCTTGTAAAACTATTAATACATTCAACCCTGAATTAAAAATATTAAAAGCTTCTATGTTTGTTTGCATATGGCAGTTATTTTCTCATTTTAATAGATGTTTTTAATACCTGGCTGCTCTTCAGAAAATGATATATAAGGAGTTAAATAGATTGATTAAACATAAAGATACCTTTATATTTCAAAGGGTTTGAAGAGGCGGTAAAATGAGCATGCACAATTGTTTTAATTTTTGGAAGAATTGAATGCAAGTGAGGTTCTCTCTTGCACAGCACAAGCATTTGTAATTTAAAGACAAGAAATGTAAGCTTCAGATTTTTTATGGGCCTTTACATTGCTGCCAGACTCAAGATTTTTTTTTTAAAAAAAAAGAAAAAAAATCCCATATCTGAAGATAAATTTGCTAATTCTGGATAAACACCATGTGTCTCGGGACATTTTTAGCACTTACCTACACATCTGCATGATGGGAAATCATATTGAGTCTTGACAGGTGTATCCAATAAATTTTTTATAGGAGTATCTAGTAATTTGGATGGTGACTCTAAAAAATTATTGAGAACAGAACCAACTGTTCTTTTGGTTGGTGTCTTTTCTGAAGAAGGAGTTGCTTGCTGCTCTAAAGCTGGGGTGTGGCTATCAAGCTCTGCAGCAGTTGTTTGTCTAGTTAAAACCGTGACTGGCCCTGACATCTCGACTTTTACTTGCTTCTGTGATTTGAGAGTAAGAGCCTTATGGTCAAATAATGATTTGACTGGAAACTGCTTCAGATGTTGCTCCATGGTCTCAAGGATGCTCCTTTGCTGTACATTATCACAGCTTGGAGGTGGAATCTCTTGCTTAGTTATCTTTTTCCATGATTTGTTTTCTGACATGGGATGCATACAAGCATGGGGCTTGGATCCAGGTTCAACCTTAATTGGCCTCTGAGTCTGATTATGGCAAGACTCAGTTTGGAATTGTTGGGCTTGCTGCTGCTCTTGCTTCTGTAAGAGGTGCCACCTTAGAGCAGCATGCTTTTGAATGTCCTTCTGAGGAGGGGTGTGAATGTGACTTCCTCCCTGGTCAGGCACAGGGAAAGCATTTGCTTGGTTTTGCATCAGGTACCTTTGCTGAGTGAGTTGTGCAGCTTGTTGGCCAGACGTATCCTGGTTTTTACTTTTATATCCCTGTAGAACTGAAGCTTGTTGAGGCTTCTGCTCTTGTTCTTGAAAGCACCTGTGAAGAGCATCTTGCTTTGGGGTCACATTATTTGGAAAATATTGCATGTGATGCAAGTTTTGAGTCTTGTTTCCTGCAAAAAGTTCAGGATTTATAGTCTGTTCTTTATTCTCTGGAACTAGGTGTGTATTGTTTGAACAAGAAATCTGCACTTTGCTTGCACTTGATTTCAAGATCTGACCATAGAGAGAATTTCTACTGTTCATATTCTGTATGTGCTCCAATCTCACTTGGGAATTATGAGTCTGGAACTCGCTTGATTTCAAATACTGATTTTCACCACGAAAGCATTCTTCCACTTTAACCTGGCTAAAGAATGATCCTTCTCTTTGCAGATCATTGTTGCCTTGGGGATGAGAAAAAGTCTGGGGCATTTGTTCTTTATTCTTCATGTGTAATTTTTGCTGCTGCTGCTGGTTTTGAGGGAGATGTGAATTCTGGGATGTCTGCGTTTGTGCTGCCTGCTTATGAGGCTTATGTTGTAAAAGGTATGAGTTTGAAAATGGCTCAGTCTCTGAAGCCTGTTGATTCAAGTGCTGCTTCATTGTTGAGGGCATGAGTTTCTCAGTTTGGGAATCTGGTCTTTGTTGAAAATGAAGTCTAGGGGCACACAGTGACTGCATGTGAGCTTCGGATGAAAGGTCTGTCTTGAAGTGCACCTGGAGTGAGGGTTTTTGGAACTGGAGATGCTGGTCCATCGTACCTTGAGACTGCCCTTGTTTTATCTCAATTTGGTACCTTTGTGGCCTCTGCTCCGGCTGCATTATTTTCTGGATATAAGCTTGCCCTGGGAGCCCCCCAGGCGTGTTGGAATTTCCAGTGTATTGTTTGGAGGTCATTTGATTGGAGGAGTTGGACTGACATTGAAGAATTGACCGCAGTGATGCGTCATTATATCTTAGATGGGATTCTGCTTGATGAAAGTGAGGGGCCTTCAATTCAATCCATCCTGGTTTCAGATAGGGCTGTTTTGGGAGCACAAAATCTCGTGTTTGTTCCTTGTCTCGACCCTTCAGAATCTCTCGCTCTTTGTGTCCCATCGACTGTTGGCAGTGGTCCTGTGAAACCCCACTGCTACCAAGAATTGGTGAATTATGTTTCAGATGTTCTGATACTAGTCTTGTCTTCTCAGAACACAATGGAACAGTCATTGTTCCTGGAGTCCTTATGTCATTCTTGTTAACACAATTACTCTGAAGCCTTTCTGGAAGCATCAGAGAGTGGTTGGATATATGTGTAGATGGATTAGGACTCTGGGATGGTGGTGCCTTGGACTGACCCTCTATTTTCACTTCCCTTAAAGGAGTTGTATCACTTTGGTTGTGGTAGTGATGGTGTTCTTCCAAAACACCATCATTCAGGGTGCTTTTTCCTTCTGAAGGAAGCTGAGGAACCTCTGGAAGAGGAGGAGGGGGAGAAAGAAGCAATTGTGATGGTGGTGGTGTGACAGTGGCAGAAAAGGAATCCTTAGTGAACACTGAACTTTGCTTGAAGTGAGCACCATTCATTTCATTTTGTTTTAAATACCGTTCAGAGCTGCCACCAGGAGCTTGCAAATTGCTGCTGGAACCTGAACAGAATTCTGCACCAGATAATAGCTTTGTGGTTCCTTGGATGTTACTGTTTTCTGTAGGAGATGGGCAAATCTCAAAAACCGATTTCTGTTTTTCTGGTTTCTGAAAGGGACAGGTACCTAGCACTGCAGCTGGTTTACAGCCATTATCAGCATCACAGGCCTCAGTCACCACTGCAGCTGGCTCTGGAGGCAGCTCAGAGTTCGAGGTCTGTGGGAAATTGATCTGCCCTGAGGTATGCAATGGGTGAGTGATCTCACAGGACAACTCATTAGTAGCCTGACTGTTAATGGCATGTATGTGAGATGTGGTTTTCTGCACCGCAATGGAAACACAATCTGGATAATATTGAGACAGTGTTTTTTCCAGGAGTTCACCATGTGTATTTTCCATGGAAGAGGCAGAAACTGTAGCACCATTAGGCATTAGCACTGATTTGTTTTTAAGAAGTAATACAATGTTCTTGTCATGGTAGTTAGCATTTTTCCCCTCATGCTCATTGAGAATCTGAAGCTCTGGACTTTCACGCCCACTGCAGTTATGTGTTGAAAAACTGGTGACATCTTTAACTGCATTTGCTGGGGCTACAGAGCTCACAGATTCTCTCTTATCATTCAAATTGGAGACATTTGGTTGACTGCTGCCTTTGCCTGGATTTCTTTCTTGGCTTTCCCCGAAGTTCGTTCTTTCTCCATTAGCCTTTTGGTCTTGTTTCAATTTCTTGTTCTGATGGAGCCCAGAGAGAGAAGGTTCACTAACCGTGCGTTTTATTCCTCCATTTTGCAAACACCTGGAATACTCTCTACCTTCTTGTATAAAGTCTGGACTCACACGGCTGTTCTGGCTTCCTTTCATATAGGGTATTCCATGATAACTTCTGAAAGACTGCCACTTGGTGTCTCCGTTTACTTCTGGATAAGGTCTCTCAGTTAATGGGCTTCCATTCTGGAGCTTTATAGCCAGAGGTTCTGTCTGGCAAACAGGAGAAGGAGATGGTGTCAGGAATGGACTTAGTCTGTTGCCCTCAACATGGTTGGTTCTATCCTGTTCCATCAGGCTTGCTTCGGGGCCATCCACAAGGCTGCCCTCTGGATGAATTCTAAGAGCATGGAAACAAAAATTAAAATGCATCAATCAATACATATCTAACGCTAATAATACATCTTAGAAAACAATCATGTCATTAATAGTACTGGAATTTCTAGACACAGCAAACTATGACACTCGTTTTCATGTTTCAGGGTGACAACCAATAGCTACTCAGGAAATGATTATTCTTGTCTTCCCAGCAACTCTCAAATATTTATGGTCATGAAGAACAAAGGTGATCAGATTCACCGATTAATGTGACAAATAACTCCCGGTGTCAAAATGCTAAGAAAATAGAGAAAGACAACCTCCTTTCTGTCTTCTCTAGCACTTTACATAGCAAATCACTTCCTAAATTCTATCAATTCCATTTCCTGTATATTCCGTGAATTATCGTCACTGCCACTCGATAACCAGATCTACATTATCTTGCTTCATTATCGACTGCAGTAGCCTTTTAAAGGGTTTTTTCCTCAGCCTGTTCTCTCCCCAGTCCTTAAGGCTCTTCAGATTGTCATCAAAGAGAAGGTTCTAAAATGCAAATCGCTGTCGTACTCTCCTCAGCACACTTCACTGGCTCCGCATTGCCTGCATCAGTAGTTCTCACACTCTTTCACTCAAATGCACCTGAAAGATAAGGCACACTCCCTGTAGTAACATCCCAGGGGATGGGATAGGGGTGAAAAGTGTTATTTATAAAGTGCCCTTTCTAGGTGATTCTGTGTTTTCTTCTATAGGGGCTGGCTACTCATTTCAATTGAGAATTCCTTCCTAATGGTTTTTCGTATGCAGGTTTCTATTTTTCTCTCCTCCTACTTCCTCTCACAGTTTATACTCCAGCTGTTAACAACAGCTTGTAAATATACAAACATGTAAGCTGTTTCAGACCTCCATAATGTTGTTGTTTTATCTGCCCAGAGAGCTTTCTTAGTCCCCTTATTTGCCCAGTGACTCCTATGTGTTCCTCTAAAACTGTCTCAGATATCACCTCCCCTAGGATTCCTCCTTTGATTTTTCCAAGAGAATTAATCACCCCCATTTCTATGCTGCTTATATATCTTACATACGGTCTACCACTGAACAGATCACATTCAATTGTATTTTTTTTTTAACTCTTACTGGACTTTGAACTCCTTAAGAATACTCTACTCTGTTCATGTTTGTACTTAGTATCGAGTGAGCATCCAATCAGTTTTACTAGATTAATATAAAATTGCTCATTTTATGATCATTTAATCATTCAATCAAACATTTTTTAGACCACTACTGATGGAGATTTCAAAGTGCAAGTGACAGAGAAAGCAGGAAGAAATAGGTATTAAAAAACATAAATAATCCATTATATAAAGTAAATGCTGTACCATTCATGATACAGTTATGCTTTATTTTCCCACAGTTTTTCTCACTACATTTATTTTAAGGATGTAAGTAGAAAAAAATCAAGACTGTCTTTGGGCAATAAAAAAAGCTCTATTAAAATAGTCAATGCTTACTAACTAAGACAAATAAAACAAAGGAAGAAATAAGATATAAACACTGGAAATCAACACTAAAATTATCATTATTTGTAGATAATAAGATTGTATACTGGTCAACCAAGAGAATCAATGGAAAAACTGTTGCAGTTGATGAGAATTCAGTAAAGTAGCTGAAGAAAAAAAAAATCAATAGCCTTGATATATAAAAACAAGTCAGAAGCTTTAGTGGAATAAAATACTGTGATAGAAAAAAATATTTTTGAAACACTAGGAATACACTTAAAAAGAAACATGGAAGACCTATTTGAATAAACTTTTAAAACAGTAATGAAGAGTACACAAACACAAAAACAAAACAAGTAGAAAGGTATAATATGTTCTTTGATAGTTGTCAAATTAAACCATTCAATGTACTTTCAATAAAAATACTAACAATGTTTTCAGGAATTAAAGAAGCTGACTTTAAAGTTTATGTGGAAAAATAAACAAATTGGATGGCCAAGAATAATCTGAAAAAGATTTGTAATAGGGCCTGGACAGGGCAATAGCCAAATTAAAAGATATTAAAAAGCAACAAAAGCTATCATATTTAAAACAGCTTTGCCATCAGTAGGTAACAGAGTGTTAATAAGACCGATGGAATTGAATAGAATGTCCAGAAGTAGATACAAACAGAAATATGGTTTGAGGCAATGATGACATTTCAAATAAATCTGATATTGGAACAACTGGATAGTCTTTTGAAAAAAAAATGATAAAATTGTATCTATCCCTTACATCTCATACAAAAATGAATTCTAGATAGATTTAACATTTGAAAATGGAAAACAGCCCCTCCACCCAAAATTAAAAACTCTGAGAAAACCTGAAAAAAATATATAATGACTAGATAAGTTCTTTGTGATACAAAATCTAAAAGCCATTATATACTAAAAAGTTCTGTAAAATTTATACGTGCAAAAATAAACCAATAAGCAAAGTTAAAAAGTCATATAAAACTTTTCCAAATATAAAAAACACACAAAGTGACAAGGAAAAGTCCAACCATCCAATAGAAAAATGAGCAAAGGACATGGGCAGTTCACGGAAAATGAAATGCAACTGGCATTTAAATATTTAAAAAGATATCCTGTATCACTCGTAAAAATAAATGCATATTAGAACTGCAAGGAGATACTGTTTTTTTCTAAAATTGGCAAAGATAAAAAAGGTTGATAATACACCATGTTGGTTAGCATATAGGGAAACAGACACTCCCTTGGATGGTTCTCAGGAGTCAAAACTGATATTAATGCAATTGAGGACAATTTACTGATATCTACAGTATTCCACAGAAACTTTCTTTGACCCTTCAGTTTCAGGAACTTATCTAACAAATATGCTAATATACGTTAAAAGATGTATGCACAATCTTTTGTAATGGCAAAAATAAACAACCTATATTTTTAGATGGAAGTATTTTCAAGTAATTAAATGAAATAAAGCAAGCTGCAGAACAGTATGTATAAAAATGCCACAATCTGTACATTTACAAAAATAAATATAAAGTCAGTTCTGCAAGAATATACAACAAACTGGTAATAATACTTTGCCTCCAGGGAAAGGAATGGGGAGGCTGGAAAATAGCAGTGGGAAGGAGATTAAACTGTTTGTTGTTTCTATAACTTTTATGCATATGTATTAATTAATAAATAAAACAAATTAAAAAGTCATAATTCCTATTGGACAAAAAATAGCAGAGCAAATAAGTGTTTTTAGTTCCGCTGCTAGACCTCCTTCAAAATATTAAGGGATGGGTTAGATATGCATAGCCCCTAGTTACATAAGGCTATTGAGCCCTTGACATGTGGTTAGTCCAAACTGAGATGGGCTATAAATATAAATACACACTGGATTTTAAAGACCTTAGTGTGGAACAAACAAATCCATAAAATAACTCATTTTAAAAATTATTTATTACACGTTGAAATGTACTATTTTGGATATGAGTAAAATATATCATTAAATTAATTTCATTTGTTTCTTTTTACTTGTTTTAATGTGGGTACTAAAAAATCTAAAATTTCATATGTGGCTTATATGTTGTAGTTCTGTTGGAGAGCTTTGAGCTAGACTAATACTCTTAATTATCAACAGCCCTTAATAAAAAAACTCTAGGTTTTAGAATCATTAAAATTAATTTGTAGTTTTTGATATAAAACAATGCTCCAAAATCAGGAGTACTACTACTTTTCAAAAATTAAGAAGCACAGAAATAAACCCAAATAAATCCTTCATAGACTAGGTCAATTAGTTTTCCAAATACAACAAAAAAAATATTTTCTTTTGGCAACTGTAAGGTTAATTCACATATACACCAATCAAAAGGTATTTACATGTACACGTGTACACTTGTTATATAAAACTTGCATGATCCATGTACAATATATATTGTCCTACTTAATTTTCTAGGTATACATATTTTCAGCATTTAATATATTATGGTCTATTATGCCCACAATTTGGATATTCTTTGAAATGTTAAGGCCAGAATTACAATAGATAGGAGTTTGCAAATCTTTTATGAGCATAATAACAGCTCCTAAGAAGAAACGAAGGTGACTTAAAATGAAATTTATTTCAATATGGAGTTTTTAAACACAGTAAGCATTTTTAAACACTAATTTAAACGAATTATCAGAACTATTGTGTGACAGCAATTCCTTTATTGAGCACAACCACGGATGTGGAAAATTAATGGTTAACTTTTTCAGGGAGGCAGGAAATTTATATATTATGTTTCCATTTTAGAATGAAGATAATTTGTTATTCAAGGATTATTTTTTATTGGCTTATGAAACTGATTCAGAAAATTTAAACCAATAAAGTACCATTTTAGAGGGGAAAAAAAATATTTTCTTTGATTCAATAGGTCCTAAACCACACTTTTTGTGTATATATCCTGGAATATTACATGATCCTGTAACTCACTTGCACAGCACTCTTTCAATCACCCAGTGCTTTTATACTGACACTGGCAAGCATTATTTATTTTTAATAAAATAAAAAACAGAAATGAGATCTGTCCATTTTGCTCATTGTAGAAATACTGAAAAAGCTTTTGTGTTGTAATTTTTATAGGGTCATTTTTACAAAGTTTTTCAAGCTTACATAAAGTCAATAATTTATGCAGAAAACAAAAAAATCTTTTGAGATAATCTTTGCAGATATCTACCTGTTAATCAGGGAAAATAGAGTTAATAATTTTTACAAATTTAGGGAGAAAAATTTTTTTCCCAAAGTTAAACTGGTTTTTGAAAGAATATAAACTTTTGCTATAGAGATATTTTCGTGTGACATTGCTTTTTCTTCTCAGAGACCAAGAACTAAGAGAGTTGTTATTCATTCATATCTGCTCTTGTAAGTGACTGGTATCAGAAATACTTTGAATTCTCATAATTTGGTTTTTTTTTTTGAGTTTGAGATTAAATATCCTTATTTTTTTTTCTATACCAAAGAACATTTAATATAATTAATATTATATAATTAATATAATAATTTTTTATTATATTATATTTATTATATATATTTATTATATTATATATTATATATTTATTATATATAATAATATTATATAATTAATATAATATTAATTATATCATATTTAATTAATATAATGTATAGTACCAATTAGGATACTACTTCCTTATGCAACTGAATATTAAAAAGCTTTTTAAAGTAATAGCAGCTATTGAAGATTTGTATGTGGTAATATATGCCAAATAAAATCGTATCCATAAAAATACATTATTTTAGAATGAGACTCAATTCTACAACAGGGACAATGACTCATCTAAGAGGACATTGGCCAATCAAAATTAAGGTGCTAATTTTTTCTTAAAACTGTTTTTCTTAAAACTGTTTATGCAAGAGCATAAGCAGAAGAGCCTATGGCAAATCTGGAAAGGAGGACTGGTTGTTTACCAGGCATGTTTTACATGGTGTCAATACTTCATATACTTCATGTTATAGTATTTAGTTGCAATGTTAAAATGAATAGAAGCTTTTATCATATATGAGATGCTCTTATGGGTCATGAATGATTTCAAGCTATCAACCACTATTTCATGAAATTCCTGAAATTTTCACAATCTGCTCTTGCAAACTTACAATCTGGTTCTAAGCACACTACTATTGCAACTACCAAAATATTAACAAATCATATTACTACCTCCCCTTTTGCCAAAAGAATGAAAGTTCCCTGAGATCAAATACATGCTACATTATTTTGGTAGCCTTCCTTTTGCCCATAGAATTACTGAACAGTATTTGAATTTCCAGAAGGCTAAAAAATTTTAAAGTGACATATTCAAAATGAGTGATAAGATGTGACAATGATGGTGCTAACAAATGTATTTAAAACATTCAGAATATAATAAAGGATCTAGGTCCATTCTCTTATTTTACAGATATAAAAATTGAACAATTAATTCAAGGTTAGGCAACAAAATAATCACTCTCACAGGGGCTAGACTGGCAGCTCCACAGAGCTTCCTGCCACATAATACTAAGAAAAACACACAATTCAGGGAGTAGGTTAATAAATTCACACTTAGCGAACATTTGAGTTTTTTCCAGGTTTAGGGAAAAAAAATTATGATTACATGTCTGTAGGCCTGTAATTATTAGAATTATTAAAGGCATTTTGCATGTTATTTCATCAAGGTATCATTTCTTTGTGTGGATTGGAATAGATAAAAAAAGAAAACGTAAACATTTAGTACAGGGAATTTGAAGTTACCACAGAGTTATTCTGATCCCTTCTTTGCTATCTTTTTTGATTACCTTTTCAATCAATGCTGGGTTGCTGATGATTTTTCTCTGAAATATTTGAGGACAATTTATGCAGATCCACTGATAATGTCATTGAGAGAATTGGAGCTCTATGCTCATTAGTTCATTTGTGAAGTTGATAGTTCACAGTTCATTAGTCAAGCATTATTTAAACTACCCTCAGTGCAAGCGCTATGGAGTAGAGCTAACACAAAGATGCACAGGTGCTACACTGCCCTGGACTATGGTTATCGTAAGAGAAAGTGACTGTTCAAGTGCCACAGGAGCACAGGAGAGGGGAAAAGCACTTCTAGATGTCAGGTTCTGCCTACCATATCAACCTTCATTGCCTCTTGTGTTAGTAAAAAATACATGTCCCATTAAGTCAAAGTTAATTTTAAAAGGATGACAATGAACATTCAGCAAACATATCCATTAATATCACTGAGGCAGAACTAGTGCCCTAAGTAAAACACTTATCAGTTGTCATCAAGTACAGAGGAGACTATGTAAAAAAAAAACAAACCCAACTAAATGGCGTACATTAAAAAAAAAAAATATTCAACAAATGACTTATGAAAGTTTTTCTGATTATTGAACCCTTGACCTAGGAAAAGTTTATCTGCTTTACTCTAACAGTTATCTTTGCTAATCAAAATGTAATAAGTAGCTCATTATTTAAATTGTACACACACACACACACACACACACACACACACACGTGCGTGTGTTTTCTGATTACATGGTACGGCAGGAGTTTTCTTCACAGGTTTACTAAAAAGACAACAAAGTGACTTAAACTTAAGAATGGACAAAAACGTAACACTCAAATTCTCAAACCAGCTTTGGCATTTTTTTTAAAGCCTAAAGAGGCAGTTTTAGAAATTACTTACATAAATGACAGGTGTTAATTAAATTACAATTTTAAATGTCATGATTTAGATCCTACAAGACATATAATGTTTATCCTTTTAGTCTAATAGTCTAATATTCCCCATAAAGTATGGCCTTCTAAGGAACCAAAAAGAGTTGTATCAGTTACAAATTCCACCAATATTTTTGGAAATTCTAAAGGTCAAATTATAGCCAGGTAATGTAATATAAATAGGATTATGCAATAATATGTTATGGCCACTCTATGATTTCAGTTAATGCTCCAGAATAATTTTTCAAAAGCTGAGAGAGAGAGAGACAGAGATTGAGAACTTTAAATAAAAATGCCATGAATGTAAACCTTCATCCTCTGTGTCAGAAGTACACATTTATAAAGCATGTTTATCTCAGTTAAAAGTACTGGCCTTTTGAACAGTAGCTAACATTTAGGTTTCCTAAGCCCAAAACAGGTTTTAGCTACAGCAGTTTTCCTTTGGTATTTGATTTTGCTCCTTCTCCCTCCTCTTTGACAGTAATTTATTATGAATTCAAGTCACATCGGCAGCATCTGTGAAACAATTACTGCATCTAGGACTGACTCTGCAGTCTAATCCATCATAATTATGACAGGCCTCTTTGAAGATGCTATGATGCATGACTTAAAAATAGCACATTAGTGTGCAAATGGATCAGCATCTCATTTCACCAATATGCATTTAGGGTTGTAATTTAGCTCAATACCATTTGACTCTTTTTGAATCACTCAAGAATGGAAGCTGTATCTCTCACCACATAAAGCTGTAGATGATGCTCAAAATTTGTGAAGAGGGCTTTTGTTTTTGCTTTTATTTTTTGGTTTATTGATTTTGTTGGTGGTGTGTCTTTTACTGCTCTAAGAGAAAAAAATACACATCATTTAAATCTTATGTCAGCTTTTTTCAAGGAGACAAGAGTCAATTTATAGATCTATATAGTTGCTTTATTATAAGGCAATACATTTTTTTCTATAAAAAAATCTTTGACTTCATGTTCTAATGTTAAAAGTATATAAAATACTCTGCCATCATCAGATGAGTCCTGTTTATTGATTTATGCAAATTATTGGGGGGTCAGTTCTTAAGACTAATTACTTGCAGGAACTCTATCTACTGAAAGACCACATCAGCTTTAGGAAACTACTATGTATGTCTCTGTCACCTCCACTGACAGGCTTTGCCCCTGTTAGTAATTTGGGTCCTAGGAATTAATTAGTTCTTGACATGGAAAATGTTGAATAAAGACGATATATTTGTCAACATGTCTTACGTAGATGGCACTATTTCCAAAACTATTCTAGAGTCTTCCTACCAAAATGGGATATGATTTTGTGTCAATTACACCTTTATTTCAAGATATGTACAAGACAATAGGCCTCAGCATTATCTGGTGAATGTCTCTGGGGACAATGCTCTAAAATGTTGGTTTCGATCCCTAGCTTCTGAATCTATCAAATTCCCTCTATTTAATTTGACTTTCTTTCTTAATTTATATATAATATTAGTATGGTGGTTAAGTCCCACTCTGGTAGCAAGCAAAGTGTTTTTTATAGGGCATTACTTATGTTATTAAAAACTTCTTTATTAATTTAATATTAAAGCTAAAATTTTAAAGGAAAATAATCAATTCAAAACATTTATTTTCAACAGCAGAATTAAGGTACCCAAGCTACATGTTAAGTTTGGAATAGAATGCTTTATATATGCATTAAGTATGGAGAATATGAAGTGAATTAATATTTTATGGCAAAACTGATATTTATATTTCTTATGAGAAATTTCAATCTTCATATTAAGAAATCTGTGAAGATGTATTTCACACTCTTGAAAAAAAACCAATGTCAAAGTCTCAGAGAATGTTCTTGTTAGTTCCAGAAGTGCATTAATTAAACAAGCAGCGACACACGCATGATGGGCACACGCACTGAGCACACCATGGTGTGTTGCACGCTTACAGGGAGGACTTGTCAGGTTTTTTATAATCCTCAGTAGATACTATTTAATTCCAATGTCTGAAGTTTTAAAATTTGTTTCTTATCTCAAAATAACAGTAAAGACAAAATTTAATAACGTATAGATTGTTTGAGGGAATAGTGTCAGGAGGAGTGTCACTGAAGATTAGAGAAGAGGCTTACAGACAGAAGTCTGAGTTTAAGATGAGGAGACAACTGACAGTTTGGAAATAAATCTGCTTACAGTCTGAAGTTCTAGTCAACCGGTTTTCCAACCGATAAGATGGGCATGATGATCCTTTTGTCAGGTCTCAACTATCCATCCATATATCTGTTAATCCTGGGATTGTTTTTCAAATTTGGGCTTATTCCTGGTCTCGCTTTAACTTTCATCAAACTAATATGTGCTGAGGAAAAATATCATCAAACATAATTAGAAATGTAATTTGTCACAAGCACATTATTTGTTTCTCATAAATTATAAAAATTACTTAGATTTATCAGCTTCCGTCTACTCTATCATTACAATGGCTACTTGTGAGCTGGTTGATCTTACTAGGACACTCTCTAGGACATACTTATTAGGATATACTTTATCCAAAGCTTGACATTTTTAATTTTCTTAAAAATGTACTAGAGAAGCTGTAGTTGTTTGTATTTGATCTTGCTGATACCCTATCTGAGAATCTGTCCAGTGGGCAAGTAGACTCCAGCAGAAAGGTGGACTCTGCAGGCAAAGCTGAAGTGGGTCTGGTGATAGAAGAGATGAATAGGAGACAGACTTTCTGTATCAGGGAGCTGTACAGTAAGAGGCCCCTGCAGGTCCCTCTGAGAATGCATATGTGCCAAGAGAGAGCTAGTCTTTGGATGCCTGCCTCACAGAGGGCTTCCACTGGCCAGTCTATGTCAGCTACTAAAATAGAAACACCCAAAGTCCCACAGCCTTGTTTAGGTCCATATGGAGCTCTAAGCTTTTTTTTCATTCTTTCTTGCCCTGCCAACCTCCTAGTGTCTGGTGCTTAAAAGAGAGGGGTGGGGTGGGGTGGGGGTAGGTATTCAGAATGAGACTTTCCTGCTCTCAGGCCCAAGTGTTGGAGCAAGAGGTTAAGCCTGTGCTGGGGAAGGAGAGGAGTATTGATTCAGGCTTGACTGGGAGTTTTAAGATAAATAGGGCTGAGTTTCAAAGACCTTAATAAAATTGTTCTAATAACCAAAAGATGCTATAAAAATAATGGAATCTAGTCAAGAAGACACCATAGGGAGGATGCGTGGGATGAGACTATCATGGTATATTTGATGGGCAATTATAGGACAAAAATACTTGTATATATTGAGGTATGATTTTTCTAATAAAACTGTTATATAAATCCAATAAAATGATTTCTAGTGATAATAGAACATTATATAATTTAGGACAGGGTTCATAATCATTCAATGTTTTTATATGACAGTGGCAGTCATAAAAATAACCTGTCAATGAATCCATTCTCTTATTCAACAAATATTGTTGAACATATCCTATGTGCTAGGCACTGCTGTAGCCAATAGCAGTATACCACTGAACAAAAGAGACAAACATCCCCGCCCTCTTAGACCTGATATTCCAGTGGGGAGAGAAACAATAAACATAATAAGGAATAAATTATATGGTATAGTAAGAAGACGATGAGAGCTAGAGAAAGAAGAAGAAATAATAGGGCAAGATCAAGAGTATGCGAGATCAAGAGTATGGGGGAGGGGCTGAAGTTTGCAGTCTTAAATACTGTATTTAGAGTAAGTCTCACTGACAGAGTGAGATCTAAATAAAGTCTTGGAGCCAAATTATATAATAAACATTCCAATTCACCAAGGTGCTCTTAATCGCTTTGATATTTCTATATTACTAGATACACTGTCCCTAAAATCAAGAATAGAAAAAGAAAACTATAAGATGTAGAAGACAACTCTATTAGTGTCAAAGAAATTGTTACATCCTTGGGGCATCTAAAATATTAATGTGAAACAAACTAATAACATACCTAACATTTTATTGAAAAGCTCTATAATAGTGATCCTTGCAACACAGGCATTTTGGCAATTATGCACTGTAGTATATTCATCAAATCTGCTCCTTCTCAAAAGTGTTTTATTCCCTACAAATTGCCTCAAAAGGCATGCCATCTGTGTTTCTGAAAAGTTCTGTACAACCTTGAACAGCTCCATTTTCATACCGATCTAGTCCTAATTTGCTACAGTTACCATGACAACCTAGTCATTTTTCTTTTTCTTATTCTGGAACAATTAGTGTTTATTGTGTTTTAGTTAACTTTGTAGGGTGTAACAAAGCTATTCTTGAGGATAAAATAAATATACTTCAAGATTACTAATGGATATGCCATTAAACCCATTATTCATCAATGAGTTATTAGCTTAAGATATTTCCATATGTGCCAGGCCTAAAGAAAACTGCCAACATTATTTCATAATATAAATAAAGTAATTTTAGTCCATCCAGAGGAAAAAATAAAATAAAAGAAATTCTCTAGTGGGTAAAGCATTAGGGAAATGAGAAACAGCAACTACATAGATGTTTTAAAAGGACTTCATATAACCCTGTATTCATCAGAAACACATTCTCCCACACATTATGAAGACTGCTCTCATCTTCTTCATCTTATGTGATCTGTTAAAACATCTGATAAACACGTTAGATCACCTGAAATTATAGTACACCTTTTAAATGGTATCAAAATATATATATAGAAAGACTATAATTTTTTTTTTCCTTGGAAAAAGTTCTTACTTCTGGAAATACAATCTATGGGATCCAGAATTAATATCAAATACAGTCTCTATCTTTACAGATTTTTAATTTATTTAATTGGCAAATAAGATACATATATGTTAGAACAGCTATTCAAAACAAGAAAGCTCATTCTAGTTTTGGATATAAATATTTGAGCAAGTTACAACCTCTGCAAATTACAACCAAAAATAAAAGGACTCTAATGTAATATGAGGGAAATGAACATCTAAGGTCTTTATGAGTTCTAAAATGCAATAATTCTTTAAAATTGGCAATGATAAATATCTACTGGGGTGTCATTGAAATGTCATTACAAAGACTATCTTTAGTTTGGGAGGTACAATTTTTACCCCATTTCCATATAAGTAAACAGAAGCTAAAAAAGTAAAGTAGGTTGGCATAGCTGATACGAGGCAGAGGTAGATATGAAATTCGGGCTTGTCCAACTTCCGAGCCAAAGTGTGAATAGATGGGGGTTGGTCAGTTCAGGGCAAAGAAGCAGATTTGGCACTTGTTATCAATATTCTCCTGGGAAGAGAAACTCCAGGTTGGCCGACATGAGTACAGTCACTAGGCAAGCAAATTCTTCTATGGGACATGGATGACTAAGCAGCTTTCTTCATTGAGGTCTAAATAATAAAATATCACTTAAGACACTCTGCCTCCAAGAAACATTGGGTACCCTTAACACATTTACTTGGACTATGAACACAAATCATATTTTGATCACTGGAAATGTGAGTTCCTGATTAGGAATTGATAAATGTATAAATGTGTTTAAACACCAACCTCTTGTGGGTTTGATTAAAACAAATCACTTTACCTCAATCAAATCAACTCTGAGGAAAAGATAAAGTTGGGTTTTTGAATTTTCAAATTAAGAAGCAAATCCTGGGCAGTGGTGTCCACCCCAACATGACATCTTCTTGACATCTCTATCAAGTCTCTTTATAAGTGCACTGTTAATAAACTAGACATAACTCTGCGTACCTAGGCACATGAGCACAAATGTAGACCCACACTACTGGGACAGAGTCACATCATCTGCAATCGATAAAGCTGTAATTCCATTGGATATTAATATATATTTAAAAAAAAAAAAGAAGGGCCAGGCTGAGGGAGAATAAGGAAAACTGGGTTAAAAATAAATTTAAAACTTTCATTAACAAAAGGCCTCAAAGCTTTTAATATGATTATGGGATCTCTAAAAGGGTGCTGTGATACATAGCATTTCACAGACACGGCTTGGGTACCGAACAGTTGTTTACAGAGTATCCTGCAAAACCAACATCTCATGGAATAGCACACATTGGAAAACTCTAATTCAGATGTATATGATGATTGATTTTATGCAGTTTTAATGTGTACATGGATCTTAAGGCACTGATGAGAACTTGTGGTCTAGGAAAATATAAATTCATATCACTACTCATAACTTAGCTGTGAAGAGCTCTGTGTCCACCTTCAAGAGCTAAGGATGTATACATTGCAAATCTTGCTTTAACTTCAAATTAAACATGTATAACCTTAAAGAGATGCTGTAGGAAATTAACTTTTGTTTACATCAATTAGCCTATGGTAAAACTGGTTTCTTTATCTGTCCTGTTTAAAGTTGCTGAATCTACCCACAATGTTAAGTGAAGGCTTGCTGTATTGTGAGAGAAATGAGTACTTAGTCTTAAGATGAAATCTTGTAAACTAGCCTTTGTGATCTCTACATTTCCATCTGCCACATCAAGAAAGCCATTCCTAATTGTAATTGTTCAATACGAGATCACAAGAAAAGTAATGAAAGCATGAGTATTGACATAAGGTAGGTTTTTATGTTCTAAGTATAAATAATAGAAATAAAATCAGATTAGAGTGGAGAAACTATTGTAATATAAGAATCCAATTAAGGGTAATATTGAATAAAATAGGAATGGAAAACTTAGCTTTTTATAATTATTTTCTAAATACCAGAAATGCTATTATGCTCATATATTAAAGAGAAATAGTTCTATCAAAGATTTCATCAGCCTTGAAGTTAACAATTAAAAGTTTGGATAACATGACCACGAAAACGGTTTTCTTCTAAATCCTTTCAAATATGCCATTATTAGATAGACTATTCTTTAGCACTAATGTAGACTATAAAACAACCCTGAAGCATAATTTAAAAAATGAAATAAACAGGAAAATTCAGATTCCCAGCTAAATTTTTATTTATATTAAACTATCCTGTGTAATGCTTTACTTTCCCAAATTACACAGAAAATCATTAAATTTTTTGCATGAGCTAAATAGATCATTTAAGTTATGTCTTTAAAGAGAAAAGTTGGCTCTCAGGGTGTAATCTGGGTGATTGTTCCTTTAATGTGTCATTTAACTGATGTGTATCTTCACAAGACATGCCAGAAAGAAGAAGAAAAGGATATTTAAAAAAAAAAAGAATTATAAATTTAATAAATTTAAGCATTGAGAAAAACTAAAAATATACTTCCAAGTGTGTCTGCATTAAAAATACCACTGAATTCAAAATAAGACCTAATTACCTGCAAAGTAATTTCCATATAACCATAGCATTAGATGTCAGAAATTTACATGTCACACAAAATGGTACATTTAAAATTAATTTGGCCAGTGGCTTGCCCAACAACACATAGCTATCCATCTGTTATCATGACTATAACTAAATCTGTTAAAAGATGAATTAGTCTTTTGTTTGAAAATAGCTTCAAATTAATAGATTAGTGAATGATAACAGTTTATGGCATTTTTTCACAGTACAAAATGGAATTTTCTAGAAAAATATTAGAAAATATAACTTTTCTGCCTTGTTTATCATATAAATTTTCTTGTGTCAAATCATTCTATATTTCAATTATATTTGAATGTGGTATATGCAATATAAGTCTGATACACTGTACACTTAAAATGTCACCAACCCCTAAAAGTAGCTTTCCCTTGTTTCTTTCTGCTTTCCATCTTTCAGTGGGTATAAGAACTCTGATTTTAATTGCCATCTTAAAAATACTGCACCATAAGATAAGTCCACCAGTTATAACAAGCACTGAATTAGGATGAAGAAAAAGAACTCAGATTAACTCTTAAAAGTTACAGAACTCTATTAACCTGAAGCACCAACATTTCCACGAAAGGACTTTGTTAAAATTCACAACAGTATTTCCTTTGAACTCTCCTCCCCCTCACCTGTTTCAAAGAATTAAAGTGAAATAAACATATTTGAACTTGAACATTCATTCGTTTTAGTCTTTAAAAATATTAATATCTATTCTACTTGTCCTCTTCCATCCCCCAGAAACTCTAACCAAACTCCAAGTCCACTAACTCTAATACTAACAGTGTGGAAATGTTTTACTTTGTCTTCTAAACCCACGGTTAGCATAAAGATCATAAAACACTCTGAAGTTAAATTATTTTTATTTGAGGGAAGAGTAAAGGGTAGAAGAAAATGGTGGTTAGTATTCTAATGAGAAAATTGCTTTAGTTATACATGAAGGAAACAGAATTCTTACATCAGACATTTCTACTCTAAGGTATTGACTTACAGTTAAAATATTACTCAGGCCACCCATTTATGGTATTGCATAAAAATTCAACACTGCTCTGTTGAAAGAGGTTATGGGTTAGAATCCCAGAACTGAGTTGGAACTCTGATCCCCCTTTCAGTTTCCTACAATTTAAGGCAAACTCTTTCCCATGTTTAAATATTCTCTTTGTAGCAACATGCAGCATGAAGAGATGGTGAAATCACTGGAGCCAAAAGAAAAAAGAAAAAAGAAAGAAAAAGAAAGAAAAGGAAACTGCTTGATTTTATCTTAACAACAGTTAATGCTTTCAGATGATGTTTAAAATGGCATTATTGAAGCAATGCTGGGAAAATGCTATATTTCTTTCTGTTTCTTTGTTCAAAATTCTTTAAAAACTCTCAGTCTTTCCTCAGAACACACTCTGGTGTTTCCAGCTTTGGGAGACTGTCACAGAGCTACTGATTTTATGAAGATTTAAAGTCCCTCCTAGCTAATTTAAATTTTAAATAATTGAAATTATAATTCAGGCTTTTTGGTAATAAATGTAAGTTAACTGTCACCAATTTTTAAAATCTTTCATTAACTTTCTTGAACATATATTTCATACTCTGGCAAGTGATCATAAGATGTTATTATAGGGAGACACTGAAAAAAACCATTCTTTGCAGTTTAAATATTGCTTAGTTTAAGAAAATTAGATATTATAAAAATGTCTCATGACATTTTCTGTAAGAATAAGCATTATATCTTTACTACTATACATGGCAAACATTTATGGTATACTTTTTAACACATATTTTCAAATCTTTAGTTCAGCTTATTGTTTGTTGAGCCTGCGAGCTGAGTACTGTGCTAGGTACCATAAAAATACGATGATGACTGATCATAGTGCTCTCAGGGAGCTTACACCTAAATTTAGAGGTAAATTAATGAATTATAATAAGATAATTGCCATCAGGCTCATACAAACACAGAACTCTGAAAATATACATCTAAATTGAGATGATTTTGGTAAAGAAACTTAAGAATTTTTAGGATATTTTCAGTTATAGTGAGAGAAGAGAAAATTAAGTGAAGGGAAATGCTTGAGAAAATGTATAGAAAGTAAGTTTAAAACATAGAACTCTTAAGATAACAAGAAATCCATATGGTCAAGCAGAGATATATGTAAAACCTTAGAGTGAGAAGGGTACAGATGTGATAGTAATTAAGATATCATTTTGTGATTGCCAGTACAAGCTTTAATGCATAATCACTCAACTTGATTAAAATTGGCTAAAAATATTTAGTATACTTCTTTTAGATTTTACTTCTTCTGAATGTATTTTAAAAGCTGAGACTCTTCCTAAGTTTCACCTTTCTGACTTTATGTAAACCACATAAGTATATTGTCAAATTTCAGTAGATTATGTCAGTAGCTTATAGATATTGAGTTCTAGTCCTAAAAGGAATCACTATGGGCTATTTCATACCGTAGCTGTACATTTTCATGTCAGGGTTCAAGGTTGAGTCAAGATTTAAACTCAAGACTTCATGCAGTTGAAAAGAGAATATATGAACTAATGCATTTGTAAAATAAAACTTCTATGGAGTCTTCTGGTGGGGAAGGGTGGGGTGGAGAATACATACATTTTTTAATAATAGAAAATTAGAAACTTGAGACGAATAACAGTAATTCAAATTTTAATGTATTTAAGATGGAAAGAAGAGCACTAAAAGATACAGCCCTTACAATTTTAGTTTCTAAAATTTCGGGAATCCTAACTTTGATTTAGTGTACACAAATCAATAATTTTACTCTAGTTTAAAGTATAGATGTGCATCCAAACTCAAAGCAGAAGGAAAAAATAATAAAGATTAGAGCAGAAATAAACAAAATTAAGAACCAAAAACATTAGAAAAGATTCACAAAACTAAGAGATGATTTGTTGAAAAGATAAACAAAATTGACAATTTTTTTTAGCTAGACTAGCTAATAAAAGAAGCAAGAAGACCCAAATAAATACAATTAATTAGAAATGAAAGAGAAGACATTATAACTGATACCACAGAAATAAAGAAGATCATAAGAGACTATTATGAACAACTATACACCAACAAACTGGACACCCTAGTAGAAATGAATATATTCTTAGAAACATACAAACTATCAAGACTGAATCATAAAGAAATAGAAAAACATGAATAGATCAATAATGAGGAAGGAAATTGACTTAGAAATTAAAAACTTTCCAACAAAAAAGTTCCAGATGGTTTCACTGGTATATTTCACTAAACACTTAAAGAATTAGCACCAATCCTTCTCAATCTCTTCCGGAAAAGTGAAGAGGAGGGAAAACACTGAAACTCATTTTACGAGGCCAGTGTCACCTGAACCCAAAGCCAAATAAATATACCATAAGAAAAAACGATAGGTCAATATCCCTAATGAATATAAACACTCTTAAGAAAATACTAGCAAACCAAATTCAACAGTACACTAAATAAGGGGTCAACAAGAGAAAAAGCCATTATTGCTCTTTCTTGTTCTCGCCTCTTATTTACTGATGCTTAATGGAGATTTTGAGTAGAAGCTGGACCATTTTTATTTTTATTTTAAAACTAAAACTTTCTCCTAAGTCAATTTAAAAAATTTACTGCCTTATATTTTTTGCTTTCATTTTTTTTTTTTTTACTAAAAAACAACTTTGAATCCTTAATAAAATAAAACAAAGAATTCATACAACTTACTAGGAAAAACGAAACAAAGCAAATAATCCCTTTAAAATGTGGACAATAGAACTGAATATACATTTTTCCAAAGAAGACATACAGATGAGCAAAGGGTGCTCAACATCACTAATCATTAGGGAAATTCAAATCAAAACCATAATGAAATATCACCTCGTACCTTTTAGAATGGCTAGCATCAAAAAGCCAAGAGATAATTGCTAGTGAGGGTATGGGAAAAGGGAACACTTGCGCACTGTTGTTGAGACTGTAAATCAGTGCAGCCACTATGACAAACAGTATGGAAGTTCCTCAAAAAATTTTAAGTAGAATTATCATATGATCTAGTAATTCCACTTCTGAGTATATATCTGAAGGAAATGAAAACACTATGTTGAAGAGACATCCGCACCCTCATGTTCATACTGTTCATAGCACCATTATTTACAATAGCCAATACAAGGAGACAATCTAAATGTCCATCAATGGATGAGTGGATTAAAAAAATGTGGTATATAGACACAATGGCAAATTATTCAGCCATACAAAAGAATGAAATCCTGGCATTTATAGCAACATGTATGAACCTTGAGGGTACTATGCTAAGTAAAATAAATTAGATGGAGAAAGAAATACTGTATGATATCGTTTATGTGAAATCTAAAAGCAAAACAAACAAAAAACCCATAGATACAAAGAACAGACTGGTGGTTGCCAGAGCCTGGGAGTGGGGTGTATGTTTGTGTACGAAATGGGTGAAGATGGTTAATAGGTACACAATTCCAGTTATAAAATACATAAGTCTTTGGGATGTAATGTACAGCACGGTGATAGTCTGTATTGTATATTTGTATACTTGAAAGTTGCTAGAAGAATAGATCCTAAAAGTTCTCATCAGAAGAAAAAAAATTATTAACTATAATTTTTGGTAATGGACATTAATTAAATTTACTAAATGATCATTTTACAATATGTCTATCAAATTATTATGTTGTGCACATTAAACACACAATGTTGTATGTCAATTATAATTCAAAACAGGCAAAAAAGCAAAATATAGGTGTGTATACCCATAAATATGGCAAATATAAGTAAATGATCCACCACAAATTATAAGTAATCGATTTTGAATATATAAGAAAACTGATTCAATACCTAAAACTATCATAAGCTTATAAATTTAATAGTTTTGTGATTAAGTACAATCTTTTGAAAGTCTGCTGTTCCTCTCAATGTGAAAGGTGCATGAAGTTATCTGTACAGATCGTTCTGCAATACAGAACAATAAGAGAAACAAAGAGGTGCTCTTGCTCACACCTCTGAGTAAACTGGACTCCCCAGCCATCTAACACTTTCAAATTCTCTTATTTGGGGACAGATAAAGGGCCGAAATGAGAATAGTTAATTTTATCCTCAGCTCAATTTCCCTTGAGACTATAATGGGAATATTCAAAGTTAAGAGTATCTGTCTCCATTGCCACCCTGTTAGTTTGTACCTCCTTCAAGGGCATACTGTTACCTGCATGGTGAATGTGAAGTAACTGTAGAAAATCTCGATGACTTAAGCTAGAGTAAGAACATAGGCTTTGCTGTCAGCTAGACATTTAAATTCTCATTATCCTACTTACTGTGTGATCCTGATTGAGCCTTTGTTTCTTAGTCTAGTGACAACACCAACACCAAAGAGGTTACTCTCAATATTAAATGAGATACGTGAAAGACGACTGGGATGATTACTCTCCTAACAGGCCTGTATCTTCTGCCTCTATGCCTTTGCACCTCCATTCACATCTTCTTACAGGATTTCTCTGCCTATCTTCCCAGGTTAATAAAAATTTACTTCCTCCATACAGCTTTTCCCATTCCCTTTCAGCCCTCTTCTGAACTCTCTTTCCCTTTAGACCCGTATTAGGGCATCTCACTTTAGTGACACCTTGCACTTAGTTGTCCTCTCTCTCTCACTGCTCCTTCACAGTGTCTCATCAAGCTGTTCCTCCTCTGCTTATTCTGTAAATGCTGGTATCCTCAGGATTCTAGTCTAGAGTCATTCATCCAGTTATTCTTTCTATTTAACATGTAGCTATAATCAAGATATTGCTTTGAGTTCTAGGGATGTACAAGTGGACAAGATAGTCTGGGTCCTTCATTAGTGAAGTTTATTTAGAGAAACAAGTAGACAAATAGGCAATAGCAGATTGATAAGTGCTAGTAAGGAAACAGATCTGAATGACAGGATAGAGAGGGACTGAAACGGGACTATTTAGGTAGAGAAGATAGGAAAGACTCTCTGAGTTGCTTAAATCTATGTGAGCTGAATGAAAAAGCCAGTGGTAGAATGAGCTGGGGAAAGAATACACCAGTGAGAAGGAACAGAAAGTACAAAGGCATTGAAGCATAAATGAGACTGGCATATCTGAGGAACAGAGAAACTAGTCTTGATGGTTCTAGGTGAGCGAGAGTGAGAGAGAGAGGTTTTAAGATGAGTATAGAGGTATACAAAGGCCAGGGAGAGATAAGTGCATAGATTACTATTAAATGCAATGGAAAGCCATCAGAGCATTATACATAGAAGAGTTGTATGAACTGATTTGGACTCTGGTAGTTTGCAGAGAATAACTGAAGGCATTAAGAGTAGATTTATCAAGTTGGGGACTGTAGCAATCCAAGAGAAATGACATGATATCCTGGATTAGGGTGACAGCAGTAGAAATAGAGAGCAGTTGATGGATTTAGGATACACTTTGGAGGCAGAAACAAAACAACTTGGTAATGGATTGGATGTGAGGGAGTGAATAAAAGGGAAGAAACAAGGAAAATGACTACAGTTTTGGTTCGAGCCAAAAGGTTAAAGGTAGTGCCATGTACTAAGACAAAGGTGGATGGGAGGAACAAGATTGATGGGAAAATTATGAGTTCTGTCTTGAACAAGCTAAGTTTGAAATGCATATTATCATTCAACTGAGTATATTATTAGGAAGGCATTGGAGTATAAAAGTCAAGAAATAAGTAAGAGGTCTAAGCTGGGGATAACCTTGAGCTATATCAGCCTATATCAATGGTATTTAAAGTCATAGGACTGGATGAGATCATCCTAAGAGAGAGTACAGTTAGAGAAGATGGCCAAGACTGGGACCTGGAAAATTCTAGAGTTTAGAGCTCTGCAAAGAGAAAGTAAAGAGAGCAAAGTGACTCAACACATGGCCAGAAAGATAGTGAGATAACTGTCTTTTGCTGGATGACCTATTTAACTCCCATGAACTTACACTGCAGATCTGTCTCAGATCTCTACTTCCAGTCCTCAGCAGAGTTCCCAATTTGACCTTACAACTGTCTCTCAGTCATCTGTATATCCAAAACCGAATTCATTTTCTTTCATTCTAAACACGCCCTCTCTTGTATGTTCCCTAGCAGAGTGGATGGTAATATCTACCTACCTAGTTACTTAAAAAGAAACCTTAATGTTTAATTCTTTCTTCCCTCTTATAAGCATCCCATCAAATACCAGGTATTATTGGTTCTACCTCCTCATTGTCTCTGAAATAGATAAATGATCCACATCCTTGCTCTTACCACCATGTCTTTTGCTGCCACCATCTCGTTCCTGGATTACTACAACAGTCCATTAAATGAACTTCTTGCCTCTAATATTGTTCATCTTCTATTTTACATACTAAATACAGTTCAGTGCTGAACATCATAACTTCTCTACTTACTTCCCACCCTTAAGTAGGTCTTCTTAGCCTTCCATACCCCTTAATTTGAGCCTAAGGCCTTCTCTCTAACCTTTTTTTCTCACATCCATTTACACCAGCCTCTTGTTTATGTATTTATAATTTACAGTTCCTTTAACACACCACATTCTCTCCTGTTCCTATGCCTTTGCATCTGTCGTCCCTCTCACTGCAACAAATCTTCCCTCTCCTCTTTTCTCCTCTCACTCTGAACAAATTAACTCTTACTTATTCTATTCAAGTTTTAGTATATACAACACTTCCTTTAGGAAGTCTTCGATGACTTTCCAAGAGGGTGTTAGATGCTCTCTTGGATGTTCCAAGAACACCTGCTATTTTTCCTCATCATAGCACTTAACGCACTATGCTGCACCTGCCTATTTCCTTATCTGCATCTTCCACCCAGCTTAAACTTCTTGCAGAGTAAGAGCTGTGTCTATTGGTTTCATAGTCATAACCATAATACTTAACTCAGTACCTGACAGAAAGTATTTGTTGAATGAATTGTGTACATATTCTCTTTTCTACTGGTTTATAGGATTCTTAAGATCCACATTTAGCAATTACATCTTTTAACACAAATTTATTTTAGTGGCTAAGTGCATTAAGATCTGGAACACATAAAACTTCTAATAAAGAGCAAATGTATAGGATCACATATATGGTGACAGAAGGAGACTAAACATTGGGTGGTGAGACATAATGTGATATACAGATGATGTGTAATATTGTATGCTTGAAACTTTATATAATCTTATTAACCAATGTCCCCCCACGAATAAATTTAATTAAGAAAGAGCAAAAGTACGTACTATCAGGTACAGAAATGATGATACTTAGAAAAAATGTATCTAATCATTGAATTGGCAATTGAGGAAAAACAAATTTAAAGTCTCTTCCCATTCATGTTTATTTTCAGCCTGGGTCCCAATATACAAAAAATAAATCTTCATAAAATGACTGTGACTACAATATAAATGATTCAGTTTCTTTTTTAAGCAGTTTGGATAAAAGTGCAAAGACCTCACATAGGAATCTGGAGACCTAAATTCTCTTAGTGATTCTCCTTGTAATCACTAACAAGGTTTGTCCTTTGACTCAGTTATTTCTGAACTACCTATGGGCAAATTCCATGTCTTATCTGCCTTCCCTCTCTATCTTAAAGTCTAGCACCCGTATGCAGCAGGTACTCAACATTTTTCTGTTGATTGAATGAAAATAGAATAGATAGGATTATCCTTTGATAGGCTCCACTGTTAAACAAACAAACAAACCCTTAAATGTCTTTAAAATATCTGTAACTGAATATTTTATACCAAGGTGGGGGCGGGGAGGGGGAATGCAGGGTGTGGAATATTAGTACTGGTGTTTCCAGATGATTAAAAATAATCTGAGTTTTCTGTTTTCATTTAAGATAGTTATTTCATAGCTGGCTAGAAGTTTACGATTTCTCAATTTTCTTAAAGATATCTACTATTAATAAAATATCTTCACTGTGGAAGAGTAAAATCACATATTTAATTTCATTAAGAAACACACACACACACACACACACACACACGAGAGAAATCTGTTGTCAAATTTCTGTTCTGTTCCCATTGTGACAAACTAACCTGGCCTAGGTACAATTTTAAATAAAAGAAAGTTGTCAGAAGCATATCATGTCAGCCATTAACAAGAATCAATGGGCACAGTGTATTAAGACTAACCCTGGAAATCAGTTTAAGCTGACTATTTAATATAAACATCCAAAGTCAGTGGGTTCTGTGTCCAGGATCGTGAAGAGCATTTCCATCAGGGTACGAACAGAAATTTCAAATTTCCTCCCAGAAAAGGTTAAAGACTCATTTTGATCCAGAAACCTGTTATTATACTTGGCTTATCCTAGAACAAATTCTGACTTCAAATACTCTTAATCAGATGCAAATTTAGAGTTATATTGTTACAAACTTAATCACCTTGGTTGAATAACTCATAACTGAAATGAACACCAATGGTGAATACATAAGAAATATTCATGCAGATATTCATCACAGTGTATTTAGTTTTGCCGGATGCAGCCACCATCCAAACATATACACCATACAAGAGGCATCTATTTGTATTTCTGCTATGCAAGTTGTAACTTATGGAATTCCAAACTTAATTAAACTGGCATGCATTTTAATCATTTTCCAGCAGATGTTGAAATTTAATAGCTTTGTCCTTTTATTCCTGTTTCTTTTAAAACACTATCATTATTTGAATTTGAGTTTACATTTGCTGACATTTCAATTCTTTGGTGGAAGGAGACTGGTTTTAATTGTTAACAAGCTTCCTGTTGTTTCCTCTTTCTTATGGCAGGTCATTATGTAAAAAACCCAAAAAACAAAAAACCAAGAAGACATCAAAGAATAGAATTAATACTAAATTAATCCCAAACTTTGAGGTTAATTGGAAACACCATCTTCTCACCACTGTGCCTTTATGCTCTCGTATTTTATTCTTCTTTATCCTATAAACTAGTAAATGAAGTTGTGCACACTCAGCAACTCTTCCATGATTGGTAAAGATTCAAGAAATATAAAAGAGTTAACTAGTAAAATAAAGATGCCCTAGTTAGGTTTTTTAACTTGTTGCATATAAAAATAAATCAAGTATCTCTGTCCCTTATACTTTATTTAACAGCAAGAAAAAATAATTAGATAATAAAAATAAAAACAGAGTTTCCCAATTTGGAAAACTGATTTTACAGATGACTCTAAATATAATTTGGAGAAATATATTAGAGAGTCCTGCTCAGTGCTGGGCAGTAGATTATTCACAAATTAAATAATCAACTTCTTTAATTTTTGTAGAAAACTGTTCTACCAGTTCCCACCGAAATAAAAGAACATGAAAATACTCATGCATCTGAAGAGTGAGCATTATTTATTCTGCTAATGGCTAACTGTATAACACAGGTATTTATAGTGACTTCCACAGACAAAAAGTTTGTGTTAAAGAGAAAAATAGCTGGGCTCTTTTCCCTTCTGAAATCACATAAATACAGAGTAGCTATCATGACCAATCATTTCAGTTTCTTCTTATGTTACCTTAATACAGACACTGAAATAGAAACTAAAAACTCATAAGATAGTGAATTTTTGCTTTAGTTTTCTTATACATTTATAGCATTGGTTCCTTAGCTTTGAGATCCTGTTAAGAATCTTATGAAAGCAACTGGTCTCCTCTTCCTAGCAAAATTTTTGTAAAATTTCCAATGGGTTTATAGTGTCCCATAAATTAATGCTTAGAATATTTAGCAGCTAAAAACCAACTGAACATGCTTACACCACTTGTCTTTTAAAACTCCCTCCCCGTTCTCCTGCAGCATGCCAGAGGAACTACGAAACACAGAATCTTGCTTAAAATTGTTGGTTATTCTGGATACACTTCAAGTCATCACAAATCCAGTTTTCTACACTCCAGTTTCAGCCTCTACTCTCCTTTTAAGGAGAGTTTCCATGCTTAAAGTTTTCATGTTTGTGTTAAAGCAATCACTAATGGAATTAAATTTATTATCCAAACTAGAAACTCATAAGATAGTGAATTTTCACTTTAGTTTTCTTATACATTTATAGCATTGGTTCCTTGGCTTTGAGATCCTGTTAAGAATCTTATGAAAGCAACTAGTCTCCTCTTCCTAGCAAAATTTTTGTAAAATTTCCAATGGGTTTATAGAATCCCATAAATTAATGCTTAGAATCCTTATCAGCTAAAGATTTTGGCTCTTCAGTTTCACTTGAAGAGTTCAACCTTGGAAATGTAAAAAAAAGTTGACTCTAAAACCTGTTGGTTTATTTTTGTCCTCGTGAGACTGGCTGATAATTTATTCTCTCTTCTTGAAAGCTCATGTTATTTTTTGAATTTCCTCAAAAGCGGCATGCAATATTAAGTCAATTTAAGGAGCTAATTTTCATCATGTTCATGAACAAACTTAGGCTGGAAGACTTGTAGAGAAGTGGTAAAATAAGAGCAGAAGTCCAAGCCCTCTTTCTAGTAAATGACTGAAATAATCAACAAAAAACAAAAAATTGGAAAATATCCTGCATTAGCACTAAAAAACAAATGAATAGTGTCAGCTGAGAGGCAGAAAGTTTGAGGAATTTCTAAATAACATGTAGAAGAATCCATATTAAGAGACATCACTAAGAATCTAATGACAACTCTCCTTCCTAAGCCAGTTATGGAATGCTGTGGAAAATAAGAAAACCTGAGCCGACTCCCTAACACTCCTTACTTTGGAGGACATGGGTTGAAGTAGACAGGGCTCACAGGAAAAGGGACACTTTGTAATTGAAGCCCTACACTCCTGTCCCATAGCTGAGAAGGAACTAGAAACATAATAGAAACTCAACAGTGCTGTGGTTTCTCTCTCTAGTTGCATGTTCTTGTGGCAGGCTCGCCATGCCACAGGAGAGCTGTTTTCCCAACCAAAAGGGAGTGGCAAAAACTAAAGATGAGGGAACCTTTGGAGAAACAGGTATGTGTTATTTACCATGAAGCAGCCAAAGAAAGCTGTGTTTGGGAAAGAAAACATGCATGAACTCTCTGAACAGAACACTTATGGGTGACAAAACTCTTCTCCAACCTGGCTTCTCATTGAGAGTGGACTGACCTTGATTAAGAGTGCTCAATTTCCTCAACTGGTAGGGCTCACTGGAGGAGGGGAGCCCAATATGAGATTGAGCTCTTCCCTAACTAAGTGGGCTGAAGCACCAAAAAAGAAAGTCAAATGAAAACAAATTATGAACCTGGACTAGATGTTACGACAAGTGAAAGAGAGACGATGGCAGCAGCTTGGGGACGGGGTGAGGGTTTAGGATCTGATCTCTTAAGCAGTATTTTCAACAAACAGAAAAAAGTTTTATAGTGATAATGTATTAAATATACCATTAAAGGAATGTTTTCAACAATCTAAGACGATTCTATCAAACTTTTACGGTAGCAGGTGAGTTGGTCCTCTTTCAAAGATATATAAAAAGAGGAAACAAATCCAGAATAATATCTATGAAAAAACACAAAACTTCAACTAAAAGAGGAAAATAAATGTACTTTCAAGAGTAGAAGAGTATGCTTTCAGAAATGAATTGCTTAGTGTTCTAGAAATAAACTTAGACCTCATGTGCCTTATCCTGCCCATGAAAGTTTTCATAAGTACTCTTTGAAACAGTTGAATAATTAGATTATAAAATAGGCTAAAATTAAGAAGGAAATTAAGAAGTTAAGGAAAATAAACCAGGTAACATAATTTCACAGCAAAATATAAAACACAATTAAAAGATGCATCCCCTACTCACAAAGAAACTAACATTACAAATAATAAAATTATGTCAAGTAGAGAATAAGCTGAAGAGATGTTTCTATTTCTAAATAAGTTTTTGCTCAAAAAATAAATTAAAACTTAAAAAAATAATTTCTAATAAATGGTAATAAATACAGCACGTCTCAAAATGCATAGGCTGTAGCCAATTTATAATCAAAGTCTTAAAGTCCTTTTACTGACAACAGAAAATAGAATAAAAATAAATGACATAAGTATTCTAACACAATAATTTAGGAAAATAAAACAACAAATTTAAGCAAAGGAGAAAAGTAATTAGCAATAAGAGAATTAATAACAAAAACATATGTAGTAGGCTTAATAAATAAATCCAAGAATTAGATTATTCGATAGGAATTACATGGACAAAAAAGATCACTACAGCAACACACACACACACACACACACACACACACACACACACACACACACACACCAGTGTAGACAGAGGTGCTATATTTATAGATATAGAGAATATTAAAATAATAATAAAATGGCATATACTTTAGACCAATAAATTAGAAAACCTAGATAGATTAAATGAGGTTACACGGAGATATATATTGCTAGGATCAGCTCAAAAAAAAAATGGTAAACATATATATGCTTACTGTTAAAGTGTACAGCTGAAACTTATTGGATTTTATTAACCAATGTCACCATAAAAAATGAATTAAAAAAAAAGAAATTACTTATCTAAAATTCAAATAAGAAAAAGGTATAAAACCTAAGGCTATATATATATTTTTTATTCTAAATAAAATACATTTAAAATGCCCAGTATCCAATTCTGCATTTGATGTGGGAAGTTTATTTACCTTCCTCTAAAACTACCGGTTTTAATAATCACTTTACTGTTTGGTTAGGGAACCTGAAGCTCAGAAGTCTTTCCTAAAATGCTCGCTAGAGATCCACCATATTTGACTTAGCCTCTCACGCTTGCATATATTCTCAGCTATGTCTTCTTAACAGTGCAAAGCACCTGGATGGCAATACCAAACATATGGCCTCCCCTAAGAGCCTACATTCTAAAGTACACAGACCACTTTCCTCCTCTTATCTGAGGGTGAAAAACAGAACAAAACAAAACAAACAAACAAAAAAACTGTTGTATAAGAAAATCTATCACCAACTAAACTTTCTGGAAATTTCAAAACATTTCTTCTATTCCTGTCTTATAAAGCAAGGTCTTGAGTGTGTTTATTCATCAAAAGTATCACCCAATAAACATCGAATATCTACAACAGCTTTCAAATTTATTTTCCTATAGTGAAACATTTATGTTCATCAATACTACTGAAATTAGAACACTGACTACATCCCTAAAGTCTTCTGAAATAGCCAACAAAAGCTCAAGTCCCAACTGTAATAAATGTAATTGGGGTAGGATACTTTGGTGGGGAATATCAAATGTTACAAATGTTACTTATACAAGTATTTTGTTACAATTGATTCTCTGAGGTTCTAGCTCTGAAATAATTTAACTTTGTATATGAGATTTCCATGCCTAGACACCTAAAGTTCCAACTGCCCACCCCCATAGTTCTTCCACTCCGCCCTACCCCTTCCACCATGGGCAGTTGTGGTATCCATTCCAAGAAGGAGCCAGAGAGGATAAAGAAAAAGAAAAGATATGAAAAACATCACAAAGTGAATTCATTCTTTTTGAAGAGTATGATTAAGTGTCTACTATGTAGTGCATGATATTAAGTATAAGGAGATAAGACACAGCCTTTGTCCTAGGGATTTCAGAGTTTGTAGAGAAGACAGGCACAAATGACTACAGTAAGTATGATGTTGAGAACAACAGTGTCACAAATATAAGGCTTTGCTGATGAGAAACCTGAGCTGGGTTTTTAAGGAGAAAGGGCAAGTATCTAAGAGAGGAACAGCAAATACAAAGGTTTAAATCTGTGAATTGTTTTGTTTGAGACCTATAGTTAGGAATAATTACATTACAGAATCTGAGGGACAATATGATGACAAGGAGGTTGAAGAATAATCAGGAATCAGCTCAGGGATATGAAGCACAGAGTTTGGTTTCTTGTAGGCCAGTGGTTTTTCAAACCGAGTTCTTTAGATACTAAGGAAAAAAATGATAAGAATGAAGGTGTAGGTAAGTGAGATTTTGGGTTTTGTGTGGGAAAAAAAGGTAGAAATTCTTGCCCAACAAGTTCAACATTCTCAACAAAGTAAGAAACAAGCTATCTAGGAGGATTTAAGGAGGCTGTCGTGTACACATGTATGCACATATATGTGTGCACATGTGTAAGTGTGCAAGGAGATTCAAGATCTTGAGAAGATGGCCAAGATTTTTTTTAAGTTCCTCCAAGACCCCCAGCAAGATTCAAAAACTATACATGCCTTTGTTTGAGAATTACAAGTTATACATATATAACATTATACAATCACAGATTCTCCCAGAAACCCATTACTTGTTCTGCCAATCTTCTCAACATAAAAAAGGTTAAAATAACACATTAATTTCACATTTTTTAGGAAAAGGTTAGGTCAGATTAACATGTGTAAAGGTGAGTGAACATTTCTAGGGCCTTCATTTGCATTGGAGCTTTCTTTCAGAATACAAAGTGTTTTCACTAAGACTTTCATTTCCGCTTAAAATATACTATGAGATCAACAGAGGCGACTGATGCTTCATCTTTTGGTAAGGAAACTGAAACACAAGAATGGTGAAAACAACTTTCATAGGGTCCAGTCATGGCTTTACTTGTTCTAATCTCAAAGTACATGTCATATATAGATAGGCATTAATACCAAAAATGCTATAGTGCTATTTGTGTATTTAGAGATTGCCTAAGTTCTCAGCAGAATCCCAAGAGAGTGTCCATAGTCTTCCATAATTCAGTCTCTTGGGACATAGAGACTATGAGGCCATTCTGGGCTTTAAAATACACACAAGATACCGCATATAAAAAGGTTTTGTTTTCACACAGTCCGGTCATGACTTGTACCATAATGTGGCATGTGTAATAGAGAGAGTAAAAAAATGTATAAAGAAAGAGTTGTAGTGCTATTGTAAACAGAAAAATAAACATTTTCTCCTTTAAATACTCTTCTGCTTACTTTCTAGATAATTATATTTTATTAAAAACAAGAAGACCCTTAATAACAAACATATGGGTAGCAGAACAGTTTGAAGAACACTGCATTTGATGATCTCTAGGGTCTATTTTTGCTAAAAGTCCTGTTTCAAAGGTTAAATTTACCAAGCTTGTTAAAACAATGACCATGAATTTCAATTTATAAGATTGATCTGTAAGAAAGGGACATTTAAAGCCTTAATTTTAAAGTCCAGGTGGTGATTTAAATTTGAGATAACCAAAACCATTTTTCTTCTGAAAGAGAAACAGGAAAAAAGTACAATGATAGAAATACTATTACATCTCAAACTACTAAAGAGATAGAAAGATGACTTATTTTAAATCAGAAAACATCAACAATGACTAGGTTAAAGAATCTAAGCGTCTACAAGCAATGACCCTCTTCTAGTCTTATCAATGCTTCTTTGACCCTTTCTAAACAAGGTAGATCTGTTTAATAAAAGAGGATAAAAATATCTGCATTAATTAGAAAAACAGCTACAACACAGTGCTAATGGGCCAATCCAAACCTTCTAACTCTATTCTACACAAGCAAGCTGGAAAAATACAAACTACTAACACTTCTTACAGCCAGAGTCGAGAGTTGGGGTGAGGGGTGCTCTCAATATGGAGATCTAAGGCCAGTCCAGTTTCTGCCAATAGCTAATAGCATGTCCTTAGGGAAGTCATGTTTCACCTTTGGCCATCCTAACTTCCTTATTTCCTTTAATGCCAAACTTGAAAAGAAACTTTTCCTCTCCTTTATTTCTCATGCAATTCACAATTAAATCCTCATGATTTTTCCTTGAAAGATAACAAATCTATCTTTTTTCAGTCTTATCTCTATTATCATAATCCATGTTTGCAACCTCACTCCTAAATCACTACAACCATCTCCCTACTCTTCTAAACTTGTCAAAACAGAAATATTGTTACAAAACAGAAATTCACATTACATATCTCTTTCAATTTTCCTCAATATGTGGAGGATAGCATGTAATAATCTTTAGTCTGGCCTTAGGGTTTTAGAAAATTTGGCCTCACCTACTTTTCCATCTTCTCTGCCACTATTTGCCAACTCTACACAAGGTGACCTGCCCCAGTTCCCTCCCCTCCACACACACACACTGCCTTATGTCTAGTGGATCCCTGCCCTCGAAGCCAACATCTTGACTTCACTCCAACTCATGCTGTTTCTCCTCCACTTCTCTCAACTGGGGTGTCATTCCTGAGTGTGTATGTGTGTGTTGTTTTATGGCAGGCAGTGTGAGTGCTATGTGACTATACCATTAAATAACATTAATTAGAACTTTTTCCTTGGAGGGTTCCTTTTTTTCAGACTCACTGCAGTATAAATAACAAAACTGTAAGATATGTAAAGTGTACAATATAACAGTTTGATAGACATATATGTTGTGAATTCCCCCAAGTTAATTATCACATCATTTTGCATATTTAGCTTTTTTTCTTTCTTTCTTTTTTTTTTTTTGTGAGAACATTTAGGTTCTACTCTCTTAGAAAATGTCAATTATCAAATTTTAATACAGTGTTAGCAATTATAGTCACCATGTTATACATCAGATCCTCAGACCTTATTCATCTTACAACTGAAAGTTTGTACCCTTTTACCAACTATCTTCATTCTTCCTTTCCTTCAGGACTCGGGCTACAATCTGCCACTTCCCTTTGTGAAGTCTTCTCTGTTTTAGTCTAAATGACACTTGCTGTTCCTTGAACTTCCAAATTTCTTATCTGTTATCACTTACTTGGGTACATGGGTCAATGTTTATTGGTGACATAAGTTGCTCTGATTCTCTTTAATTCACCTTGGAAAACCTTTTATTGACCTAGGGCTTTGTGCCTTTCCCCGTCTACCTGGAATGCTCTTCCCCCATGTGACTTTCTGGTTATGTTTTATTCCTTTTTCACACTTCAACTAAAAAAAAAAAAAAATTCTGATGAGGTCTTTCTTGACTACTCCATCTTCAATTACTACCTCAACATAACCCTAATTTCCTTTTTCTAATTAAAATATTTGCTTAGCACTTCTTGGTACTGAACATACTATACATTTTATTTGTTTTTGTTTATATCTGTCTCCCACTCTAGGTTCTAAGCTAAACAAGGAGAAAGACTTTTGTGTATTTTGCTCATTAATGTATCTCAGTTCTTAAAGAGTGCCTGGTATTTGATAAGTGCTCAAGAAATACTTGAATGATTGATTTCACTATTAAAAAACTGAAAGCAACATTAATAATAGTAATTGATAACAAAAAATGCTGATATAAAATTGAGACCTTACTATGTGTCAGGCCCTGCACATATTATCCATATAATATTACATGAGCTCATTAGTTTTAACTATGACCTATTTTCCTCCTTGCCCCCCCCCCAAAAAAAGGGCTTAAAGAGGTTAAATAATTTTAAAGAGGTTAAATAATTAGCAAGAACACAGAGCTAATAAATGTTACTAAAAATAAGCCCTGGGCTTATTTGCTACTGAAAATAAGTCCTAGACTGAACTTATCCAACTGTAAAAAATAAATGCCAAAGTTTTTTGGATATGAGGGAAGGACTCCAAGAGTTACTTTTAAAATCTTTTATACAAGCAGCTAATATTTTAATTTCCTGCTATCTTTTCTTGTTAGTAACTTATTTTATACTTTGCCCTAACTTTTGCCCTTTCTTACTTACCCACCCTTCATTTTCAAGGAGAAAATCTTATGACTTCACTGCAGAGATAAAAATTCCATTAAAAAAATTTGTCTCGGTTCTCATGTTAAGCCCAACTACAGAATGAGTAGCCACAGCCCCCACAGTGAGAGGCAAAGTGTCCACTAAGAGAGGAGGGGGAAAGCAAAGAATGCTTTATTCATAATTACCTAAGATTTTCCAGCATGAGAGGGGAAAGAGGAAGTCTATTTTCAGTGACAATGATTACTCTAAAAACATTAACATGCAAGGGGAAAATTTTCATTCTGAGAGTTACTACAGTGCTGAGTTCTCTTTCCCTTACAGAGTGACTTAAAATTCCCAGGGCAGGGAGGTAATCTAGGCAGATGCACTTGCCCCATGTCTCGAAAATGGCAACATCCAGGAATCATGGGAGTTTAACTGAGGACACACTGGGAAGGATTTCTCAGCACCAGGTCAGACTCTAAGAAGTATCAAGTGGCAGAATGCATACTTATATCCTCAGGCTTCTGGGGTGAGGGCAGGGATTACAGCTACACAGGCTTTTTAGAAGATTTGTTATGCTGAAAGCATAAACAGGATTCAAGAAACCAAAGCTGAATTACCTGCCAGAGTTATAAAGGTGGGGGGAAAAAAGACTCATTCTCCCTTTTCTCTACCTAACTTCCACTTTATTTCTTACAAGGCCTCCGTAATTTTAATTGGCTTATAGTACAGACAAAGCTATATGTATACTACAATTCATTCCAGTCTTCATCTTAAATATTTTGGAAAAGAATACATCAGTTCCCTACTTCTGTACATCCACATAAGTGGTAATGAACTGATAAATATCCCTTAGGTTGTGACATTCATTAGGATGTCAGTGACTTTCAGAACAAATTGATCTTTATTAAGATCAACTTTAAGAACTTGATATATAAAGTATTTGGTGTCTCCCTCTCTGTCAGTACCTCTGTTTGTCTTTTCAGAGGAATCATATAGGTTCTCCTGAGTTCTGTTATTCTATACTTTAGTTCTCCACTAGTTTTGTGGAACCAAATTATCATGAAACTGGGCTGCCTCAACTCAATAGGTGCTCATTTTTCAGTCCAGCAAATAACCACAAACATCACCTTTTTGGTTTCCAACAAGATAGAGATAAAATGGCCATAAGTGAGGTAAAATGGACAGGAGAATAACAGTGGTTATAGATATCACATTTTTCCATGCTCCTTGCTATATTTGAATGGTTCTTATATCTCTTTTTTAAATTCTCAGACATTGAGAATCTGATGAAAATTTTTTGTCCAGAATAAAAATGTATATATATACAAAAGCATACAACTTTAGAGAATTCATAGATCTTAAAATTTAAGCTATATGTTCAAAGTGCAGATAATAAAGATATTTGAAAGAGTACAGAGTAATTTAGAGTTGAAGACTGGAAGAGACATTGGTCATTAAAGTGGGAAGAAACTTATAGTCCTTGCAAATCAAGCATCAGCTGCCCCCACGGTCTCACCAGCAGCTCTTTCCCTCACTGCTCCTCCTGGATCATGGCCTGTTGGCTGCTGCTGAGCCCATCTCCTGCTTCCAAGCGTAACTCAACAGGAGCAAGGGCGAGTAAACAATCTTGAGAGGGTCTGCTGCTGAATGTTGGCCAGCCTGGGAAAAGACACAGAGGTTGAACATTTTTAAGTTAGTAAAAAGGAACAAGGCATGTACATCTGGTATGAAAGCTATTACATATAGTTTAAAAGGTTTAAGATGCCTATAATTGGCTACTTCTACTACACCGTTGGCTGTTAACAACAACAACAAAAGGATTCAAGGATCTTTCTCAAAGCAGCGAAACTGCCAAAGGCACATAATAACACTGTCTAACACGTAGAGAGCACTTGGGATGCCCAAAGTATCTCCACTTACATCGGTGCCCCTCACATCTTCATTGTGATAACCGATTGGGCTTAGGACCCACTGGTTTATATTCCTTCATCTGTTGAATCCAATGGCTCTCAGCTTTGGTTGTAAATAGTATCACCTGTGGCGTAATAGTATTATGCCTCTGCTTAGAGATTGTGATTTGTTGGGCTAAGATGCAGCCATTTGTACTTGCTGAGATGTAACACTAACTATACTACTATATCAAGGTAATGTGCTAAGTGCTATGGAAAAGGTAAAGCATTATAACAAGCAATCTGGATGCTCAGGGGCTTAAATTTAGCTAGAGAGATTAGATACGAACTTTAAAAAAGATCACCTGATTAAAAAAAATACTTTGAAAATATAACTAAAGAAAAGGCTTCATTAGTCAAAGATGTAGTGAAAATCTTGGGTGCTACAAAAAGTGGAGATAACCATGAAATAAAGGAAAAAAATTAATGCATGAGGAAATTTTTCTGAGTTCTAAGGGTGACATTCAGAGAAAGACAGAGAAGAACAGGAAGAGAGCACTGTTTTCAAGCAGATAGAGCTGCACGAATATGTACAGCAAATTGAGGGAGACACAAAGCCCATTCTGACTAAAAGACTTCTATAAAAGAGCAGTAGAAGAATTTAGACAGGAAGATTTGAACGAGAACATAAAGAGTATTGGTAAAGTGGCTAAAGGAGTTGAGACATTTTCCCAAATATCTGGAAATAGTATCTGGAATAGTGTTGGAAACTCTTGAAGGCTGATGTCCCAAAGGGTCTTAGTAAATTTACTGAGTTCTTACTAAATGCCAAAAACTGTGCTGGATGCACTACATATGTTACCTCATTTAATTAACACAAACAGCTGGTGAGGTAGTTATTATTATCACTATTATACAGAGTAAAAAGAGAGGTCACTTAATTTTCTCAAGGTTACATAGCTAGAAACAGTAAGCTGAGACTGTGGCATGCTGTTTCTTTAGAAATATGGCATCATATAAGTCATGCATTAAGATTTAGGGTTTTGAAAAACTGAGATATGATTCACATACCATAAAATTCATCCTTTTAAAATATACAATTCAGCAGTTTTTAGTATAGTTAAAAAGTTATATCATTATTGCCACCATATAATTCCAGAATGATTTCATCGTTTCCAAAATACATCCAGATTTTCATCTTCTCAAACTGAAACTCTGTACCCACTAAACCCTAACTTCCTATTTCCCCTCTCCCAAGCCCCTGGTAAACACAATTCTACTTTTTGTCTCCATGAATTTGACTATTCTATGTGCCTCATAGCTATTTTATTTAGCATAATGTCTTTGATATTCATACATATTATAGCATGTGTCCTAATTTCCTTCCTTTTTAAGGCTGAATTGTATTCCATTATATATACTATGTTTTGTTCATCCATTCATCTGTTGATGGACACTTGGGTTGCTTCCACCTTTAGGCTATTGTGAATAACTCTGCCTTAAAATAGGGATTTATTACTTATAAGTTTTTGTTTGGATATATGTTTTCATTTTCAGTTCTCTGGGAGCAGAATCGCTGGGTCATATGGTAATTCTATGTTTAACCTTTAGAAGAACTGTCAAACTATTTTGCAAAGTAGCTGTACTATTTTACATTTTCATCAGCAATGTATGTGTGTTGCAGTTTTTCCACATCCTCACCAACCCTTATCGTCTATATTATGAGCATCCACATGTGAAGTAGTAGAAGATTTGGGTGTTATGATTGTTCAATGCAAGATACTGGCTTATTGTAGGAGTTCAGGCATAAAGTGATAAGAGAATCTTTGCTTATCAGAGGAAATGAAATAAAATGATCAAGTAGGGAAATACTAATTGAGAAATGAATGGATTTTAGTAACATTGTAGATATAGGGAGAAAAACAACTTAATTTAGTAATAAAGTTTTGAGTTTGGTAGCTTGGAAGAATGATGGTATTAATCAAAGAAATAGACAATTCTAGAAAGAATCTGAAATGACAAAATAAATTCTTGACATGATATATTTGAGGAAGATACACATTCCAAATAAATAATTACCAGACAGGTAGAGTTCAGGAGGTCAAGGTTGGAGACAATATCTCTCGTTTTTAGAAAGGGTCAAAGCAGCATTGGTAAGACTCAACAAGGGTCAGTGTCTGTATATGCTTAGATTCCTAAGGCTGGATTTAGCAACTTCTGGACCAAACATCGAGAAAGGCAGAGCAACAGAACTATATACTTGCCTTCATGTTTTCTGTTTAAAATAGCTAAACAAAACTTAAATAGTAAAAATAACATTCTTTACACTCAGAGTTTTATTGGAACTTTAGCTGTAAATCCATTAAGTTGGTGGTAGATTTTTTTATCTATAGATTGGAGCATTCAGAACAGCAGTGCCCATGGCTCGGGATGGTATAAGCAGGCTTAATGGGACTGCCCTCTAAGGCCTGGCACAGGATTGGGAGTCCTAGATGAATGAGTGTCACTATAAGCAGTTATCTGGTTGGCTGGGAACCAAGCTGGCAAACTATCAAGGAGAAACGTGAAGTTCTAGTTCGCTATGCTTCTAACAACCCCCTTATAAAAAGAGGCTATCCCACAAATAGAATGTACATCTGTAAGAGACCACAGGTCTCTTGTTAGAACACAGTTCCTCAACGGTCAACAATCCTGACTTTGTTCAGTTTTGGAAAGTCTCCAATATGATAACATTCAGGAATCAATACAGTAATGACTCATATGCTTGGATAACTGTTTTGAAAGGGAAGCTTAATGATACTATTTAGGATGCTATAGTAAATATTCTCAAAGAAGGTACAAAATATTGTCAGCCAGCTTATACACTGTTTTCCCTCTGACCTGATATACCTAGATTATAAGAAAAAAATCACTTAGAAGGCAAAACAGAATAAACATGAAGAGTAACTGCTGAAAACAGGTTAAGAACCATAGAGAAAAAGAGAAAAACAGGAAGAGAGCAGTATCAAAAATAAAAGGTTATGAGTACATTTAAATGTTCTTATTCCCGTACACACATCTACATTTTTAATGAAATGAAATAAACCTTACTATCAAAGTTGTAGTCTTTCTGAGAATAATGTGGTTGCAAGACAGATTTTTCTTTGTTTCCCTAAATTGAAACCTCTTCTAGTATATTTTATTTTCATGAACTGTTCACTGTGTTTCAAAATGATGATGTCTACTTTCTGTAGTTTTTCAGAATATAGATGAAAAATAATAAAAATAAAAATAGCTAAGATTTATTGAATGTCCTAGTCATTTAATCTTCAGATACTATCGGTCATATCTCTTGGCACACTTTTTGTAGGTGGCAGGCCTCCAGAGTCTGTGCTCTTAGCCACCATGCCTCACAGCCTCCACCGGCTTGCAGGAGAATCAATGAAGAAAACACTTCATTTGGGTGGAAGGTCAGTTATTCTATATTTCAAACTTAGATGCAGATATTTTCTCTCAAAAAGTAAACACAACTTTTCTATAGAAATCAGTCACTCCACCTATAAACATGGATGTATCAATACAAGCTACGCATCATGTATGAAAATCTTTCTTTAGGGACTTAAATACATTGTCCTTTCAACAGATGGACCCATCAATGATCAAAAGCCATTAAATACTTCCCTTACAAACAGGGGACTGATATCCTGCTGGATCTAGTCCTTCCTTTCCCCTGTCTCTTCAAAGATTACAGGCAATAGCTGTTTCCTTCTGCTGTGATGCTGCCTCAGCTGCTTCCCGGCTCACTGGAGTTCACGCAACAGCAGGTTACTGACCTCAGCAGGACATGCCCACAAAACGGTTTTCCTCCCCCTTCTCTATCTCCCTCTCTCTCCTTTTTCTCCTCCTTCTCCACCCCCAACACACACCCTCTTTCTGCAAGTAAATGATCCCAACTGTATGACGCCCAAAGGGAAGTGCTATTTCAGAATGTCAGATACTTTGCAGCAATGGTTATTCTATTCATTTTTTTTTTAATCACTACAGTAGTTAAGCTCTAAGAAGAAAACTAAAGGAAGTCCTCATACTTATTTACTCTCTGCACTTCCTAACACAAAGTGGTGACTCCAAGGAAAAATTCAGTAAGCGTTTACAGAACAAATTCCACTAAGATAAAAACAAACATACATCAAACAAGATTGTTTCTAATCAACTGTGTGGATAGAACTAAAATTGCCAAACAAGGCTGAAATATTAGGCAGCAGTTATAAACTGTTTGGCATAGTATTTCCATTGCACAAAAAAATTATTTAAGAACCAAACACAGAAATGGAGAGGTGCAGGTATGAATTCACTTGGCATTGTTCGTAGGTTATCAGATCAACTTATATACCTTCCAGAAACAACCAAAAAAAAAAAAAGTTATGAGAAAATGTTTTTTAAAAATCAAGATGGAAAATCCACATTAGAAAAAAATTGAGTAAAAATCAAGCAGAGAAGCATATATAAATTCTTGCATGTGAAACACAAATATTTCTATGATACTCTGTCACCTGCTAATATTTGACCTGTTTGATTGGAGACTGGGCTATTACAAACCAGTGGAGGTGTATTCAATATCTTAACTCTGAAAAGCCAGTAGAGGATATGGTTTATTTTTCATTCACTAAAACAGGAAACATAATTCTCTACAAAAGCATTCTCATCTCTAAAGTACAAGTATTTTGGGGCTCCCCTCTAGAAACTTCATCTATAAAAGAGAAGAAAGGGTAAAGTAGAAGAAAGAGATAAAGTGTTTACACTGATTTTAATGATCCGTCTGTCATTTCCTTCTTCCTCCACACAAGGAACTTTAGGCATTGGCAATTGTATTTATGTGGTTGACTGCAGGACAATAATTCTGTTGGGAGCTGGGTTTTGAGCTGAATCTCAGTAGAAATTTCTCTACCATAACTCTCATAAACCCATAAGCAAACTAAGGTAGTAGGTAGGTAGAAGAGATAACCAAATTATAAATCCATCTCAGGTTCTAATTCTGACACTAATTCTCCATAACTTCCTGATCTTGAGCCAATTACTTAAGAAAAATGAGGACTAGAGAAGTCTATCAAATGTTGAATTGTATTATCTCTGTTCCAAACCAGGTTTAAGGCTTTATGATTCTATGACTTAGATACTGTCTAATTTGATGCAGATAGAACAAACATATAAATAAGAAAAAGAGGCACTGCACAAATGAATAAAATATACTTATGTAATATTAAAACTTTATAATGAATAACCCTTAAATTGTAATATGTAACTGTAACTGATAGTCACAATGCTCATTATTGATTCCAAAGAAATTTTTATAATGTCTATTCTTTTAGATTTGGTAATTTCATATAATAAGTGTAATGGATTTTTCAGAGTAATGAAGTTATTACCATGGTTCATTTAGATCAAACTGCTAATTACATCCATTTATAACAGCAATATATTGAGGATCAATAACTTGGTAGACTGTAAGTGCTTTTTAAAAAACTCCTTCGAATCTATAACATTAACCTAGATATCCAAAAAATGAGTTCATTTTCTCTACTCTTTAGGAAAATTATTAGGTGTATATTAACCCCACCTTCCCATTTCTTTAAGACAGATAAGAAGTAAAAGAATACATTTTTAAATCAATTAATTAATATATAAATTATTCAACAGCCCAAAGAATATCTTTATGCAAGGATGCTGTAAGTCATGCGAGCTATATGAGTGAAGATTTAAAGCCACTGCATTAATAACATCAGTACAAACACCAAAGGATCAATGAGAAAAATTCTAATGCTTGATGAGATGGCAAGCAGTATATAAAATGAAATTTTATGCCATATATAAAAATGCCAACATTTGATTTAGTACTGTTTTTAAAAACAATATTACTTCAGCTATAAAATTATTGACATTTTGCATTCTTAAAATGTAAACAAGGAAATTTCAACAAATCTTATTTCGAATAAAGAGGCAAAGGAAAGAGAAAAACTCTGCAAATTTCCCAAAGATTCTAATTTTATCTTGTTCCTTAAAAATGGAATATTATACTGAAAAAGGTTTCAGAACATACAGGAAAACTCTAGAGTAATGTTTATTTGGATTGTTAAAAAAAAAAATCATGCATTTTGCAAAATTGAAAGAGTCATTAAGATGACATAAATTACTTCTATCATAAGGTATTCTTAAAAAGTTTAGTAAACGTCAAGTTAAGACAAATAAATGATGATTCTCTTGTCATACACGAGTGATAATCAAAATATTTAACAGCTGGCATGTCTAAAAAACATGGGTCATAGTGCTGAAGGAGGGCCCTAGAGGCCACTTACAAGCTTTATATAATTATTATAGTTGCAGGATTGTGGGGAGGCCCAGAGAGCAATGAAGAGACAGCCATAGTGGCTTAGGACAGCAGAATCCTCCCGCTACCTTGGAAATATTTCAGTAACCATCAGCATAGCCACACTCATGTACACTGCTGCGTATCAGTTCTGGGTGTTTGTATGATTCTTAAATAAGGGATAGAAATGGACAGTAAGCAATTGTTAAGTCTTTGCAAATCTACCACTTGTTATTGGAGAAAATGTAACTTAATTTCGGCAGTAGCTAGAAAGCAACATCATGGAGAAAATTTGATGAGAGGAATAAAATATTAAAAAGATTTTTTATTTTCAAAATTAAACATGAAAATTATATAAAATATTTTATGACAATTTTAAAATTATTTAAAAATGAAAATATAAGGTTAAATCTTCAAGTAACTGCAATGGTAGAATTTAAATATATTTCTCCCTAACTAAAGAAGACAGTTAGTATAAAAAGATATAAATTCAATCACACTTAAGACTACAGAGTCTTATAAGTAAATGAGAAATTGAAATAGATATTTTAACATAATTTTGTCATTTTTCATAAAATTATAATTTTCATATTAAATTGAATTTGTATACATTGAATTTCCTGGATATGCTGTCAACTACTGCTACTTAAAAGTTGATTCCTTTTGAACAAGTATATTGTAATGATGAAGAAATGTAAGCCTAATTAAAAAAAAATCTGATGCCATGTTAGAGACGTAAGGGGTAGTCTGTATAGAATTGGACATTTTTGAAAAATGTTTTAAATAATTTTTTATTTACTAGATCTTCTAGATGAAATATATAGGCTTTATATATAGGAAATATAAAGGGAACAGGAAATTGTTGTTGAATGTCTTCTTGTTGAAAGGGATTAAAGTCACCTAGCAACCTCTGTGTTGTAGAAACCAAAATAAAAGAAGAGTTGGTCGTCTACCAGTTCTTCCAGAAGAGAAGAGTACAGCAAGTAGAAAAGCACTATTTGTGCTGTAGAGCTTTGAAATACATTTTTCATCACATGACAAAGTAAAAATCATCAAGAAATTCTCAGGAAAAGAAATCCTTTAAAGGCACATTGATTGTAACTAAAGCGAGAATTTACAAACCACGCCACACAGACACACACACACACACACACACACTCCAAAAATAAAACAAACAAATAACAAAAGACTTGACCAAAGAGTACATATATCATAGTTTGGGGTGATGGGGGGGTTAAATGATGAAAACTTTTGTAAGGTCTTTAAAATATTCTAAGTAGAATATAAATGAGCATAATGTTAATAATAATTTGTAGAACCAGAGACCTTATTTTTAAACTTACCTTTATAAAGGCAAACAAGGAATGAATATTAAAGACAGGAAGTAGTTAGGGAAAATAACTTTAACATAGAGGAATAAATATGAGAATTTCAGTAATAAAGAATGATAAAAGGACAACCAATTAGATGTGAAATAGTTTGTGATAATAGTAAATGATAGACAATGTTTATATTTCAGAAAGTTTTTCTGAGTGTCATATTTCAGAGTGCAGAAAATAATCTCTGAAATCATCATAACTTAACTCTAGTAAAACAAACCTACTATATATTTTAAAACAATAGAGCTCAATAATTTTAGAACATGTATGCATATATTTTTTACATGTTTAAGTGTGAGAACAGAAAAGAGCAGGCATGTGAGAATTTATATTTTCCTCTATATATTAATGACTGGGGTTTTGGAATGTGGGGCAGTAGTTTTAGATAGTGAAAAAATAAAATCAGCATTTTTAAATTATCGTTGAGCAAAATGGAGTTTGGGGGAAAAAAGGAGCTACTGACTGCCTTTAGAGAAAGATGTCTAGGAAAAGCTCTTTGTGTCAAGTTAACTCGGGTTCATAAGCCATGGAAATCAATATTAATGTCTTGATTCTTCATTGTCTCTGAGTGGATGAGAAGCTAAATGAAAACTGGAGCATCTAACTTTTTATACTTGGGGGTATGAAAGTGTTATTTCTAAGAAAGATCAATTGTCAGAAAACCAGAAAAGCATACCTACTCTAACCTCCAAGAATGAACCAGTAAAAGAAGGGAAACAAAGGAACAACTGTTAGTGTATGCATGTTTGGTTTTTTTTCAGCTCAGAAGCCATTAAAAGCCAGATACTATGCATGCTAGAAAAACCTTTTTCCTTTTGAGAAAGATGAGTAAAATTAAAGAACCTATAAATGTGGAGTAAACTTAAATCAGTTCCCACTAGGAATGCAGCTGCTTTACAGAACCTCACTGTAGATAGTATTATAGTGGGAATTCACGCTTCCCTCCGAGTGCCACTAAAATGACTTAACACTCTAGGTTTATCACTGGTCAGTGTACACAGGTCACCTCCAGAGCCACGAATGAGGTCATGCTTTATCAGAAAGCAGGTCAGAGGTGACATAAATCATCTAAATAAAACAGCTATCTAAAAATAAGTTTCTATTATAAGCAGTAATTTCTTAAATAAAGAGGATATATACCCTTCATTTTCTGAGGTGTGATGAGGAGGGAAATCTTCATTTAAAACCAACTAAGACTTTTTCATCTTCAACATTCTAAGAAAAGACATGGAGTCTGTAAGTACATAAACCTGGTTTATCGCCTTTGATGTACGATGGGCACTCAATGAAGCCAACTGAACTCTGCCCACTGACTCCCTTCTGGAAATCCCCTATCCCCATCTCCACTTGCCTTTCTTTGAAGGACTGGTGCTAACTGTTCATTGCAAAAAAGTTGTGGGTCAGTTAAGAAGGATTGGGTTTCTTTCCTTAACTTCAGGTTGGAAAACTGAGTGTCAAAAGAGGACTTGTATTTAAACACTGTAGCTACCCATAAGAAAGAGAAGCCATACTTTTATTGCCTAGTTTCTTTCTATAAGGGCTTTTGCAGAATTTTACTTTTTAATGAATAAACTTTATTTTTGAGAACAGATTTAGGTTCTCTCTAAAATTTAGCAAAGAATAAAGAGCTGTCATATACTTCTGTTCACACACATGCATACCTTTCTAAACATCCCCCTCCTGAGGGGCATATTTGTTATAGCTGATGAACCTACACTGACGCATCATTATCACCCAGAGACCACAGTTTACATTAGGGGGGAATGTTGTACATTCTATGTCACAGCTGTCCCCAATCTTTTTGGCACCAGGGACTGGTGCTCCTATGAGAAGCTAATGCTTGATGACATGAGGTGGAGCTGAGGCAGTGATGCTAGCACTGGGGAGCAGCTGCAAAAACAGATGCTTTATTCGCTGGCCCGTTGCTCACCTTCTGCTGTGCAGCCCAGTTCCTAATAGGCCAGAGACCGGTACTGGTCTGCGGCCCGGGGATTGGGGAACCCTGCTCTATAAATTTTGATGGATATAAAATGTCATGTATCCACTATTGCCGTATATTATAGAATAGTTCCAATGCCCTGAAAATCCTCTGTGCTCTGCCTATTCACCCTTCCTATCTTTTACTCTCTCGAAACCGCTAATCTTTTTACTGTCTCCATAGTTTTGCATTTTCCAGAATGAAATACAATGAATCAAGCAGTGTGTAGTTTTTATAGAATGACTTATTTAACTTAGTAATATGCATTTAACGTTACTACATGTATTGTCACGGTTTGGTAGCTTATTTCCTTTTAGTGCTGAATAATATTCCATTGTCTGAATACCACAGTTTATCCATTCACCTACTGAAGGAGATCTTGTTTGCTACCAAGTTTAGGCAGTTGTGAAGAAAGCTGCTATAAACATCTGTGTGCAGGTTTTGCATAGATTTAACTTTTCAACTCATTTGGTAAATACCAAGGAGCACAATTCCTGAATTGCATGGTTAGAGTAAGTTTAATTTTGTAAGAATCTGCAAACTTTCTTCCAAAGCGACTGTACCATTCTGCATTCCAATCAGCAATAAATGAAGAGTTTTTGTTGCTCCACGTCACCAGCATTTGCTGTTGTCAGTTTTTTAGATTTTGACTATTCTAATATCTATGTAGTACAATCTTGTCGTTTTAATTTGCAATTCTCTAATGACATATTATGTTGAACATCTTTTCAATATACCTAGTTGTTATCTGCACATTTTCTTTGGTAAAATGTCTGTTAATGTCTTTTGCCCATTTTTAAAATCAGATTTTTCATTTTTTTTTATTAAGAGTCTGAAGAGTACTTTGTATAGTATATTTTGAACACTCCTTTATCATATCTGTCTTTTGCAAATATTTTTTCCCAGTTTGTTGCTTGTGTTCTCATTCTCTTGACATTCATCTGAATGAATTCCAGCTTAAAAATTATTACTTTCATGTGTCATCTTTGGTGTTGCACTAAAGTGTCATTGCCATACCCAAGATCATCTAGGTTTTTTCCTATGTTATCTTCTAGAAGTTTTATAATTTTGCATTTTACATTTGGGTCCATGATCCATTTTTTGTTGATTTTGTGAAGAGTGTAAGGTCTGTATCTAGATTCCTTTTTCTGCATGTAGATGTTTGCTTGTTTCAGCACCATTTGTTAAAAAGATTGTCTTTGCTCCTAGTTGGCCTTTGTCAAACAAAGATCAGTTGACTTAATTTATGTGGTTCTATTTCTGAGCTCTCTATTCTGTCTGTTCCACTGATCCAGTTGTCTGTCCTTTCACCAATATCATACTGTATTGATTGTTGTAGTTTTATAGTTAAGACTTGAGGCAGGTTGTGTCTTCCAACTTTGTTCTTCTCCTTCAATATTGTATTTGAATATTAGTTTTCTGCTTCTCCATATAAAATTTAAAATGTTTGTTGATATTCACAAAATAATTTGCTGGAATTTTGATTCAAATTATGTTGGATCTATAGATTAAGTTGTGAATAACTGACATCTTAACAATATTGAGTCATCTTATCCATGAACATGTACTACTGCTTCATTTATTTACTTCTTTTTTGATATCTTTCATCATAATTTTGTAGTTTTCCTCATATAGATGTTATACATATTCTGTTAGATATATGCCTAAGTATCTCATTTTGGGGGATACTAATGTAAATGGTAATGAATTTTCAATTTCAAATTCTACTTGTTCATTGTTGGTACATAGGAAAGTGACTGACTTTTATATATGAATCTTGTACCCTGCAACTTGCTATAATTGTTTAGTAGTTGCTGGAGTATTTTTGTTGATTATTTCAGATTTTTTCCATAGAAGATTGTGTCATCTAGGAACAAAGACAGTTTTATTTCTTCTTTCTCAATCTCTTATTTCCTTTTCTTATCTTGTTGCATTAGCTGGGACTTTCAGGACTATGCTGAAGAGCAATAGTGAGAGGGAACATTCTTACCTTGTTCCTAACTTTAGTGAGAAAACTTTGAGTTTCTTATCACAAGTGTGATATTAGCTGTAGGTTTTTTATTGGTGTTCTTTTTCAAGTTAAGAGAATTCTATTCTTAGTTTGAGAGTTTTTATCACGCACGGTGTTGGATTTTTTCAAATGCTTTTTCTGCATCTATTGATATCACATTTTTTTCTTCTTTAGTCTGTTAACATGATCAATTAATTGATTTTTGAATGTTGAACCAGCCTTGAATACCTGACATAAATCCAACTTGGTCAGAGCATATAATTCTTTTTATATATCGTGGGATTTGATTTCCTAATATTTTTTTGAGGATTTTTGCATCTATGTTCATGAGTGATATTGATCTATAGTTTTCTTTTCTTGTAATGTCTTTCTCTAGTTTTAGAACTAGGATAATGGCCTCATAAAATAATTTAGAAAGTATTCCCTCTGCTTCCATTCTCTGAAAGAGACTGTAGAGAATTGGTATAATTTCTTACTTAAATGTTTGGTAGAATTCACCAGTGAACCCATATGGGCCTGGTACTTGCTGTTTTGGAAGGTAATTAACTGAGTCCATTTCTTTAGTAGAAGATATAGGCCTATTCAGATTACCTAATTATTGTGATTTTTGGCAGATTGTGCTTTTCAAGGAACTGGTCCTTTTCATTTAGGTTATCGAATTCATGGGCATAGAGTTGTTCATAGTATTCTTTTATTATCCCTTTAATGTCCATGAGATCTGTAGTGCTATCCCACTTTTTATATATCTGATATTAGAAAGTTGTGTTCTCTCTTTTTATCTTAGTTAGCTTGAATAAAGGTTCATTAATTTTATTGATCTTTTCAAAAAAACTAGATTTGATTTTGTTGGTTTTCTCAATTATCTGTTTTCAATTTCATTGATTTCTGCTATAATTTTTTATTTTTCTTCCGCTTACTTTGGATTTAATTTGCTTTTCTTTTTCTAGTTTCCTAACATGGAAGCTTAGATTATTGATCTTAGATCTTCCTTCTTTTCTAATACACACATTCAATACTAAAAAATTTCCTCTAAGCACTGTTTCATTGCATTCCACAAATTTTGATAAGCTTTTTCATTCTCATTTAGTTCAAAATATTTTTATATTCCTCTTGAGATTCCATCCTTGACCCATGTGTTATTTACAAATGTGTTGTAAAATCTCCAAGTATTCTGAGATTTTCCAATGATCTTTCTGTTATTGATTTCTGGTTTAAAATCTTACAGTCTGAGAGCAGACATTGCATGATTTCTATTCTTTTAAACTTGATGTGTGTTTTATGACCCAGTATATAGTTTCTCTTGGTGAATATTCCATGAGAGCTTGAAAAGAATATGTTAGCTGCTGCTGGTAGACAAAGTAGTCTATATGTCAATTATATCCAGATGATTGACAGTGCTATTGAGTTTAGCAATGTTCTTACTGATTTTCTTCCTGCTGGATCTGTCCATTTTTGATAGAGGGATGTTAAAGTTTCCAATTATAACAGTGAATTCATCTATTTCTCTTTGCAGTTCTATCAGATTTTGCCTCACATATTTTGATACTGTTGTTAGGTACATGTACATTAAGGATTATCTCTTCTTGGAGTATTGGCCTTTTTATCATTATGCAATGCCCTTATCATGCCTGATAGCTTTCTTTACTCTGATGTCTGCTCTGTCTGAAATTAACATAGCTCTTCCGGCTTTTCTTTTGATTATTGTTAGCATGGTATATTTTTAGTTTTGGCAGACTGTCCCTTTAGTTTTAATATATGTCTTTATATTTAAAGTGGGTATCTTATAGACAATACATAGTTGGGTCTTGCGTTTTGATTCCCTCTGATGATCTGCCTTTTAATTGGTGAATTTAGACCACTGATATTTAAGGTGATTATTCACATAGCTGATTTAATATCTGCCATCTATTACTGTTTTCTAATTGTTGCCTTGTTCTTTGTTCCTATTTTTGTCTTCCACACTTTCTGTCTTTTATGGTTTTAACTGAGGTTTTCTCTCCTTTCTCAGCATGTCGGATATACTTGTTTTTAAATTTTTTTTTAGTGGTTGCCCTAGAGTTTACAATACACATTTACAACTTATCCAAGTCCACTTTCAAATAACACTATACTGCTTCATGGGTAGTGCAAATACTTTACTAAAAATAAAAATTCCAAATTCTACCCTCCTGTCCCTATATCATTGCTGTTATTTATTTCATTTATATACGAGCATATATATAAAAATTAGTACACTGTTAGTCTTACTATTTTGAAGAAACTGTTATGTGATAGACCAACTAAGAATAAGGAAAATAAGTTTTTATTTTACCTTCAATTATTTATTCTCCAATGTTCTTCCTTGCATTATGTAGATCCTAGTTTCTGGCCTATGTCATTTTCCTTCTCCCTGAAATACTTTTAACATTTCTGACAAGGAAGTCTATTGGCAACAAATTCCCTAAATATGTTTTTTTTTGTCTGAAAAAGTATTTCTCCTTCATTTTTGCTGGATAATTTCACAGAGCATAGAATTCTAGGCTGGTGTGTGTTTTTTTTTAAATCTCAATACTTTAAATATCTTCTTCTATTCTCTTCTCACGTGCATAGTATCACAGGAGAGGTTGAATGTAATTTTTATCTTAGCTCCTCTGTAGGTAAGGTGTTTTTTACTTCTGGCTTCTCTCAAGATTTTTTTAAATTTTGATTTTCTGAAGTCTGAGAATGATATGTCTAAGTGTAGTTCTTTGTTTTGTGTTTGCTTTATTTACTAATTTAATTTAATTTATTTATTTTGGCATTTATCCTGCTTGGTGTTCCCTGAGCTTCCTGGATCTGTGGTTTGGTGTCTGATATTAACAGGAAAATTCTCACTCATCATTGCTTCAAATATTGCCTCTGTTCCTTTTTCTCTTTCCAATATTCCTATTATGTCTATATTACATCTTCTGTAACTGTTCCACAGTTCTTGGATATTCTGGGTTTTTTTTTTTCCTTTTCTTTTCAGTTTTGGAAGTTTGTATTGTCATATTCTCAAGTTCAGAGGTTCTTTCTTCAGTCATATCCAGTCTACTAATGAGGCTATCAAAGGTATTCTACATTTCTGTTACCGTGTTCTTGATCTCTAGCATTTCTTTTTCTTTCTTAAATTTTCCATCTCTCTGCTTACATTATCCATCTGCTCTTCCATGTTGTCTAAAAAGCTCTTAGGATGTTGTTAATCATAGTTTTAAAAAATTCCTGGTCTGTTGATTCCAATATTCTGGCCATATCTTGTTCAGTTTCTTCAAACTGCAATTTTTGCCTTTTAGTATATCTGGTAATTTTTTGTTGCAAGGTGGACATGATATATTGGGGAAAAAGGAACTGCAGTAAATAGGCCGTTAGTAAGTACTGGTAAGGTGTGGAGGGACGGAAGCTTTCCATGGTCTTGTGATTAGGTCTCATCTCAGCCTTCTGTTGAGCCTGTGTCCCTGGGCTGTAAACTTCAGCAGTGCTTCTCAGGGTCCAATCCCCAGCCCCACTCACTTCAGTAGGATAAGACAGCTGAAAAGGTTGAGGGGTGCATATTTCCCTTCCCCCATGTGGAAGGTTAGAGGAAGCTGCAGTTGGGCATTTCCATTGCCCAGGTATTTTAAGCTCTAGTAAAATAGTTTCTGCTGAGGGGAGGCCTCATGAAGAACAGAATGCTCTAATATATTTCAAAATGCTTCTCCCTCCACCGAAGTACAAGGGAATTTTCTAATATCTACCGTAAAGATATGCTAGCGCTTCTGGAGGCAAAACTGACAAAATGTGTGGGCTCCCTATAACTGAGTTCTTCTGAAGTTTTTGACTTTCTGATTTATCTACACTGAGTCTCCAGCAATTTGTTGATTATAGTTCAGGCTTTTCTACCCAGGCACTGGTTCCTATGGAGGTTTCTACTCCTGGCTTTCCACTACAATAAGTTGTGATTCTCTGTAGCTGCCTGTCTGTCTCTCCAATTTGGGGGACAGTGTTTGCCCTGTGACCTCACTTCTCTGACAAAACTAAGAAGAGCAGCTAATTATTTTTCCCCAGTTTGTTCAGCTTTTTACTTGTCAGGATTGTAGTACCTTACATGCTGAACTGAAAATTGGAAATCTTAGTACTTTTTAAAAAGATTAAAAAAAAAAAAAACAACTTTTAACCATAGTAATCCTAGTAATATATCAATTTTTTTTCCAACTATGTATTAGGAAATACTGGTGACTAAAACTTCTGTGGTTATGGTGAGCTGCTTCTCAAAAAAGGTTTTTACAATGTCAAAATAAAATTTTTTAGAAGAAAGCACTGGTGAAATATCTTTTACGGCTTATTGAATTAGGTGTAGGCTTACCATTGTTTCATAAATATATATATATGTATGTATATATGTATACATATGCATATATATATATATATATACACACTCTTTTCTCTCTTTAATATCCCTAAAATTTTATTCATATATGTTCTACAGTTACAGAACAAATTGAGGTGAAAACAGAATTAGCGTATTAAGTATGTGTTTATAATAATTTTGTCAATGGGTATGTTGACAGGGAGATCTGTGGTCTTTTGAAATCATTACTACCTACTATCCTGCTATTAAGAAATGATATACACTGTTTTTATTAGAATGGGTAAAATATTTATATTTCAATGTATCTATCTACCCTCAGTCAATATTTTGTTAAATGAGGTCCTGAAGAAGTCTCAAGATTTTTCCTAATTCGTATTAATCTATGTTTAATTGTAATCCTATTTATACATCAGTTTGTTAAGAGTTCTCCTAAGGATATTGGCCTGATTTCAAAAACATTTTAATTTACCATGTAATTAATAACTGAATAAATGAATTTTGCATTGGTGAGGATATAGAGAAAAGGGAACTGTTGATGGGACTGTAAATTAATGCAGCCACTATGGAAAACAATTTGGAGGTTCCTCAAAAAATTAAAAATAGAACTACCATACTAATCAGCAACTCCACTTCTGGGTGTTTATCCAAAGAAATCTAATTCAAAAAGATATATGCACTCCTATGTTCAGCAGGATTATTTACAATAGCCAGGATATGGAAGCAACCTAAGTGTCCATCAATAGATAAATGGATAAAGAAGTGGTACATATACACAATGGAATATTACTTGGCCATAAGAAAGAATGAAATCTTGCACAATTGTGACAACATGGATGGACCTAGAGGATATTATGCTAAGTGAAATAAATCAGACAGAGAAGACAAATACCACTTACACGTGAAATCTAAAAAACAAAATGAACAAACAAAACAGAAACGAACTCACAGGTACAGAGAACAAACTGATGACTGCCAGATTGGGGGAGCCGGGGGTTGTCGAGGGGATGGGTGAAAAGGTAAAAGGATTGAGAAGTACAAATTGGCAGTTATAAAAATAGTCATGGGGATGTAAAGTACAGCATAAGGAATACAGTCAACAATATTGCAATAACTATGCATGGTGTCAGATGGGTACTAAACTTATCAGGGTGATCACTCCATAAGGTACATAAATGTCTAACATTATGTTGTACATCTGAAACTAATATAATATTGTACGTCAACTACAATTGAAAAATTTTTTTTTTAAATAATTAAAGTTTGGCTTATAGAAATATGACCAAAGTAACTTTGCTCTCTGCTCTGTCAGAAAAGCAGTATCATTGTATAACAAGATAGTAGTAGCATAGGCAACTTACAAAAAAAATCCCTGCTAATTGTCCCTATCATTCCATTCCCCAAAATATGTCATTTATTAGAACACTTCCAATGAATACTTTTTCCCTCCCTGAAACATCCTCTTTTAAGTTGGGCAAAGAATCAGTAAGTTTCACCTCTTAAGGCCACTAATATTATGAGAAATATTATAGAAAATATAAAGAGAATCTATAAGAAACCCTAAATTTAACCTTCATAGTTCTGAAATGTCTACACAGGCATTCGAATGTAATACTATTTTTGTCCTTGAAAGGAAATAACAAGATCACTTACAAAATGCAATAAAACAAATATTTAATATTTGTGATATGCTACAAGTAGTCACACATAATATATATCTAACTATGCTGGATTTGAAGTTTAATGAAATTTCAGAAAATGTTATCTTGTCTAAGTCCTTCATTTTATAGATGAGGACATGTGCAGTACGCGTCCTACCCAACATCGCATGGAAAGTCAAAGATTTCATTTAAAGTCAACTATTCCTTTTTGCAGGACAAAATGTGTACGAATCCTGTTTGGCCTCTCTGAGAAATGCATGCTATGGGCATGTGATAGAGATGATAAGCCTTGGAAGAAATTTAGAAAACAGACTCCATAACAGGTAAAGACAAGCATATGAAAATAAATAATGCAATCTGGAGGAAAGAGCCCAGTCTATTTCTGTAGGTCTATTCCCAGGTATAAATGCTACCCTACCCGTGTCAACATCCCAGGTACCACAATGTACTTTCAACATTGTAAATAGGCAGATATAACTAACACTGGCAGCAAGGACCAGAATCCTTTATCAAGGAGCAGCTGTAGATCAAGAGTTGCATCTTGGTAGCACTATTATAGAATTTAAAGATTTCAGAAGATGCTTCACTAAGTTATATTGTATATTAGAATTTTTTTTGATCTGATTTTAAAAATTCTTATCTTCCTGCTATTTTTTATTTTAAAGAACAGAAGATCGGCGAGGGACTGCTTGGCTTTTTAAATCTAGTTATGGTTACATATTATGTTCATAAAAGATATTTAAACTCATAAATCAATTCTTTGTTTTCAGAAAGTTCTCTATAGTTGGGAAAAAAGTAAAGAAAGAAAGACTCTATCAATCTGTATTTCACTTTAATAGTATCAAGTAGAGTATTATCACTATGGGTTTTTTATGCTACTAAATCTTTGGCATGAGAATTCTCTAAAAGTATTGGTCTACAGTCAACAAACATTGATTGTGAGCTTACAACGTTCCAGCACTGGGAATAAAACTTTGAACAAAACAGAACTAGAACCCCCATCATGAAGCTTACAAATCAAACCCGAATTCTGCTGGATTTTGAGCCTTCAATAATAAAAATAATAATAGCAGCAAGAAAAATGCATTCAAAACACTATGGAATTATTGTAGCCACTTTAAAAATAAAGAAGGTATTTAAAAACCGATGGAAAACTTGCATATGAAGAATTATCTACTTATGAAGATTTTTCACTATGAAATAAATGCCAAGGACACTCAGACTCAGAACTAAGGAACGAGCTGAACGATAGTATTTCATGATAATAGGAGATACTAAGAGAAAGTAGAAATGGTGCTCTTTCTCCTAGCCTAAAAGGAAGGTGGTAGCCACACAACTGAAAGAAAGGATGCAGAATGAAAACCACAAGAAGTGCTCATCTTTTAGGAGGCTTCAGTTCCAGAACACTATTTATAAACCACTGTTAAAACTTAAAGTAGTTTTGCAAATCATGTTTATATTTTGAAATAGCCACAAAAGTCTTTTAAACATACAATGTAACTGAAATACTATCCAATTATAATAACACCAGAAAGAAGTATAATTGCCAGTATGTATAATATTTTAGCTACAAATGTTTCCCTGGTCCTGGAAGCTCCTGGGAGATTGTCTCAGCTATGCCACATGGATATAAAAGCTTAATTTTACCTATGTGTGCTCAATAGATATTTTATCTATCTTTAATTTCAGATAGGGTGAAATAAGGAAAGAGAACAGAACACTGGGTAGTTTTAAAGAGAAAAGCGGTTAAAATAACATTATATCATTGCCATCTATTTTTTTGACCATTTTCATTCACCCATACATTCACCAAATATTTACCGAGTGCCTACCATGAGCCAGCCACTGTTTTATGTGCTGAAGCTACACCAATGATCCAGACAATGCCCCGTTCTCGTAGAACTCCAACTACTGCGGGGAGCAGACAATAAACAATTTTTTTAAAGCTTAAAGAAAACAAATACTCTGCCAAGTGATAATAAACCTTATGAAAGAAAACAAGGCAAAGTAAAGAGCAGCAGTTGTGTTAGAAGGGTTATGGAATGTGTCTCTGAGAACAACACTCGAGGAGAGATCAAGAGGAAAGGAAGAAATGACATGTGGATAGCTGAAGGAAGAGTGTTCCAGGAAGAGGGAACAGCATGTGAGAAAACCTGGAAGAAAGAGGATGCTCATCTTCTTGCCGGGATAGCAAGAAAGCCATGGAGATCTGAGTGAGGGAGAACAGTGGCCAGAAGTGGAATCAGAAATGTAAACGGTGGCCAAATCACCTTACACTTTGTAGGCCATGGAAGAGACTTTGGCTTTCACTCTGAATGAAACAGGGATCCATCAATGGTTGTAAGTAGAGGAGAAGCATGATCTGACTTTATTGATCTAAATTTTAAATGATCACTTGAATTTCTGAGTTTGGATAGAAGACCATGGCAAAGGGAAGGAGGGAGAACAAAGCCAGGAGCAGGGAGACTCAGTAGCGGGCTACTGCAGTAATCAAAGTGAGATACGATAGTGGCTTCGAAGAGTGTGGAAATGCTAGAACAGTAAAAAATGGGAAGATTCTGGACATATTTCAAAGATAGAGTGAACAGATTTTGTGGAAGGATTGGATATTCCTTGTCTATCTGTTGTTCCTAGTGTTCCTTTCATTCCTTGAAGTTAGAGAAGTGAGGCTCTCAGAAAAGATTATGTCCCTGTGGATTTTGCATTTATTTTTAGAGATGACTGAGCTGTGCAAAATGAAATTTAAGTTTCGTTTCTTTTCCTTACTTTCTAGAACCTGTTACTGAGCAGCAATATAGGAAAACAATATGAAGATAAGCAAAGTATCATCAGAGGTCTAAAAATTAGATAGTCAACCTTAGATCTGCATAGGATGAACCCCTACTGTTAAGACTAATAAGCAAAATCTATGCCTGGGGAATTTATACTGATGCATGATGGAGGAATAGTGAGGGCTTAGTAAATAACAATACACACCAAGTTTTGAAGATGAGTCAGTAATGGACTCTAGCTCTATATTATTATTTTTAAAGGTAGTATAAAGTACCAGTGAAACTATATGTACATTATCTATGTACATATATAAAGTATGCACATACATTTTTAAAGATTGGTTAACTTGTTTCTTGGAGATAGTTAAGATAAAATTTAACTCTTTCTTTGCTTCTCGAATTTTTCTATAAAATTTAATGTGTTCCATAGAATTTGAGCTGAAAAACAGGCTGCCATCAAAAATAATCAAAGGATAAAAAAATTTTGAGAACTTAAAAAATTGTTAACTTTAAAAGATCAAGAGAGTTGGAAAAATAAAGTAGAGAGAAAATAGATGGAAAATATGAGGGGGAATTTAATAAACAAGAAAAATAAACTGAGGAGGTCTAATGTACAGTTAATATGAGTTCCCCAAAGATAGAGAAGAAAGAAATAGAGGGAGAGAAACAATCAAAGGCTTAAGAGAAGAAAAAGTTCCTAAAGTAGAATAAAGATACTTGTTTCCAGATTGTACAGGATCATTTAATGCTGAAAGAGATGCATTTTAAAAGAGCTATGGCTAGACACATTTAGACTTATATTTTCCTGTGAGCTTTTAATTTTCTGAATTTTAGAGCTGAAAAGATAAAGATACTAATAAGCATTTAAGTAAGAAAAAAGTTATCTAAAGAATGGAATCAAATTTGTATCAGATGTCTCTTAAGCAAAACAGGATGAAACAGCACTGTACCAATGTCTCCCAAGTTCAGAGGAGAAATTACTTTGAATCCAGAGTCACATACACAATAATTTATCAATTAACTCTGAGGAATAATTTAAGACATTTTAGACATGCAAGGATTCAGTTTGCCACCTACGCACTATTTCTGGAGGGAAAAAACCCTGGGGATATATGCCAGTAAAAAAAAAAAAATCAAATACATAGAAAGAAATGGGACTAAAGTAACAGTAAACCGAAAAGGAAAATAATAAAAAGAAACTCTAATTCAAAATAGAAAGATTAGAGAACATAAAGAATATTGACTTTAAGAAGTATATTTTATTTACCAAGTAGTATAATTAAGAAATTAGAAAAATTATTGCGATATGATGAAAACACATTTCTTCTCCCAAGAACAAAGGAGATCAGAATTTTCAAGAAAAATTAAAAGTTTACAGGAAAAATCTAAGTCTAAATGTGAAAGAAACTAAAATGTGGCATAATTTTGAGGAATTAAAGCAATTTAAGAAAATGGAATCCATTTTACCTTAAAGTGTAAATATTAGTCTTGGAACATACCAAGATTTGGTACCATGTGATCATTTTTTTCTTTTTCTTACATGTTCAATCATAGTTCTTGGTATTACAGTGTGCTCTGTTTATTAGATCATAACATTGTAAATGCTGGGGTTCTTTTTTTCCAATTAGCACTGAGCAACAAAGCACAGGAGAAGTAGCTACAGATGCAGAATAGAATATTATAAATGTAACAATATAGATTAATTGTACAGAATTCAGAAGTTGGCAGAAGGTGGGGGAAGAAAAGTAGACAGAAATGAGGAATACTAATTTTCGTATCTTACATCGTGAGAAGTCGGGAAGCTATGGTCTAACATTCGTAATTTTGAAATTTAAATGTGTTACTGTAGGAGAGAATAAAGACATACTTCTGATTGAATTATTTTAAATTGTTTGGTGGTGTTGTTATATATACTTGGAATTTTTGAAAAGTCATTGTACAATCTGACCAATCAATCATACGTCCCCATTTTGGGTTATTTCCTTGATGACAGTTCAGACTTAAAATGATACTCAAGAATGTTTCCAACCTATATATGATGACAATGTATCAGTAAGTATGTATGTACATGTGTATGTTGAGGATCTGCTATGCATTTGGCTGCATGCTAATTACTGTGGGAAATTCAACACACACATACACAAGATGTGATCCTGGCTCTCAACGAAATTTCAATCTTGATGAAAGAAGACAGTTGCTGACACATAAATAGCTGATATATTTTAAACTGTTAACTAATTGGGAGACACTCCAAAACATCTTTAACATGGGCCCCAAATCCCATGACACCACCATGTAAGGAATTTTCATTCTCATGGGAAGCTCCTGGGATGAGCACAACAAGACTATCATCTATCTTTAAGCAGGGCATGCCAAAGTATCTGTTCCTGTTCCTAAAAATGGGATATGAAACACAGTAAGAACAGTAACATCTATAATCCTTAGTAGTTTTTAAACCATGCATGCTATTTTATATTTCTATAGACAAGCTTGTATCCTCCCAGTGTACCTAATAAAGATAGTAAAGGATGACTATGAATAGATAAAACTATGGGCTCATAGTTTGTATCCTAATTGAAACCATACAAGAGATGGAAATAATCTTTTATGTCTTCCCCCTGGGGGCACTTTTCAGAGATTATGCTGTTAGACCTCTGTAATCTTGGTCAGGCCCCAATGTTGAGAGAACTATGCCAGCTCTAGTACCTAGGGCCATTCAGGCAATTTAGGTATCACATATTTGAGCATAGGGCTAGAAGCATCCTGGGAAACTCCTCACACAACCAGTCTGTGAATCCTAGAATTTCCATTCTTTCCTATGAATCTGGATACTCCACAAGGACAAGGACGACAGTGCTCTTCTTTCCTAATACAGAGATGCTCAACATAGGCTTGAGGAAGGAACAAATATTTATTCAATCATTGCAATTTTGCCAAGTAATACACTGGATGTTTTACTCATGTTAAGTCATCTGACCATCTCAGGAGCACGTGAGGTAAGTTTTACTAGTTGTTCCAATTTTACAGATGGAGCAGCAGATTCAGAGAGGTTAAAGCTACTACGCTGAGTAAAAACTACACAGCTTACAAGAGGCAAAGTCAAGAATTCAAAACTAGATCTTCCTAACTCCAAAGACCAGATGGTTTGATGGCATCCAGCAGTTTAGGAGTTGATTTTGATTTTTTAGAAATAAGGAGGCAATGTAGATTCCATTTGGGTAAAAATATGGTGAAAAACAGAAATAACTGGAAGTCGATGGGAAAGAAAGGTCAAACACGTGAGAACACCATGGGGGGAAGAAATTACAGTTACAACAGAATGAAATGAAAAAAGGATAATGCGAGGGAAGCAGAAATGGAAAGAGGCAACGCAAATTAACACGGTAAAACATTCTATAGGGTGTAGTGGAAAATTTGCAAATAGGGAGATGTCAAAGATAATTTAAAATGTATAGGGAAGTTATTTAACCCTATATCCTAGTTTCTTCCTCAGTAAAATGGGAGTCATAAAAGCACTAACAAAAATAGAGGTGATGTGCGAATTAAGTAAAACAGTCTCTGGAAAGTGCCTAGCATGCTACTTAACGCAATGTAAGAACTTATTCAATATTGGCTATTATTAGAATAATATTATCTTACTATGCAGCTTGAGGCAACTCTTTCCCTTCCCAGGACTCCATTCTCTCATTTGTAAATACAACAGATAGTCTGTAAAGTCTTTTTCAGCCAGTAGCAGTCTATGTGTGATAATGAACTACATCTTTGTAAATCTGATGAATAATTTATTGAAATATTGAAGTAAAGGTGGTGGGAAACCAGGTGGCAATATTTTACAAGTAGTTGGGAACATCTCTAGTTTACATTGCTAATCTAAAATATAACAACATACTCAAACACAAACATACATGCACACAGAATTAAATCCACAGTCCAAAAATATTAAAAGTTCAAAGGAAGGTAGATAAAGAATTTTTTGATAGTTTTTTTTTTGATAATTTGTTACAAATAGGAAACAGAGCTTGAAACATCTTTTAAATGTTCATAATTTGTAGAGCATTTATTCATTGAAAACTCTTCATAGTCTCATTTTTTACATGTTTTCCCCTTACTGTTGTAGGCACTTTTTTGTGTTAAACATATTTGCTGATATTCAGTTGAATATCACTACTTTATTATTATAAAAATTCCAAAATTAGCAGTCACCTTTTCTTTTCCTTTATCAGGATTCTACCAGATAAGGAGCCTCCCTCTACTCCATCCCCATATTGCTGCAGACATAGGCTCTTAAACAGATTATAATGTTAAGAAAAGTAGTTCTATACATATTTTGTGATTTTGGAAAGCATTTCTATATGCAATAGGAAAGACATACTTTCAAAAATAAAACAAATAATGGGTGAGAAACAATTTCAAAACAAGAAAAAATGGCAGCTCTCATTCCAATTGTCTGTTTCCATCCAGATATGTAGTAATATTATTTGAGAGGGTAAGTTGCCATAACTTCTAAAAGAGTCTGAGTCAGCTTGGTTATGAAAGACAGTGACACTCTTAAGAGCTTCATCACCTCCAGCCTTCGGAAACTAAAGCACTTACTCATTTGCCCTAGTTAAAAGCTACTATTTTAAGTTCAAAGTAAAAAACTCTTTTGGGGTGGTAATGGTAGTTTAAAACAATGTGGGGGATCACGGGGAAGCCTCCTTTAAGCATCCACAATGTCACCCTCGCCCCCACTCCGTCAAGTTTTACTACAATTAGTGCTTCCTTATTCTGTATCGGTATTCATGATCCAGGTCATTAAATATTTTGAGATACAGACCACTCCTTCTGCCCCCACGGTTACATCACTGGTGTTCAGAATCCTGGAACAGTGTGTGTAAATATTAAAGCCATGTGTGCTTGACCACATGGGAGGGCATCAGGATGATCTGGAACTCCTATGCAAGAAAGAACACCAGTGGCGACAGTCTTAACATCACCAAGCCAACCGTTTGCTTTAATGTGTGAGCTCCTATGTGATTCCTCCGCTGACTTCCAAAAGGGCTGTATAAAGGCAGTTTGTACAAAAGATCTTAAGGATTTTGTGCAAACTTCATGATATTTAGAAAAATACATGACATCCGTATTTTTTCATTTTATATTCATAGACAGAGACTTTTACTGTGGGTTCGTTTAACCGTTTCTATCAAGAGGACTAAACTCATGTATCAAAAGTCCAAAACAGGTGTGAGTGAGAACATGTGTGCATGTGCGCACACATACAAATACACACACACACATACACTCTGGTTATGGAAAAGAGATAATCAGCCTAAATTTCCACATTGCTTTTTGGTATGTATATTTCACATTCAATCTCCCATTTTGATATTTTATGATACAGAAACACCTGCAACTAAGTCTCGTCTTTATGAAGATAGCCCAACCATTGAATAAATCAATTTTTACTGCAGGCTTGCCACTTTAATGAAACTATAGTCAAATAAAAGTTATATTTAAATCCCTTTCTGAGCAGAAATGCACTAACCTATAGCCTTTATCAAATTCTGAATACTTTCAGATTATAACCATATATGATTTACTGTTCAACAAAGGTGTAAGAAAAGAAGAAAATATTAATGTTCCAACACAGGATAAGATGTTTCTTGTGAAAGCCTAAGAGTGTTCAGACATGGCACCGCTCTTAGTGGGAAAGTATACCCATAAGTAATTTCATGCAAACTTGGACTATTTGGGCCTGAAGTGATTGAGATAAATATGTCATCTTCAGGCCAAAACAATAAAAAGCAAGCAAATAAAACAAAGAAATGAAAAGACTCTTTTAAAGCTTATAATCTATGTTTACCATGTCTTAATTTGATGCATTAGAAATGTACAGTATCTTATAACTGACAAACACTAAATAAGTTATATCTTTTCAAATCCAGAACAAACTTTTATTCAGCAACAGAGATGAAAAACATCTATCCTTAGATTTAATTGTGTTGGTTAAATGAATCACTCTTTTGGTAATTTCTTTCAAATGAGAACAAATTCAGATGTTAAACAGCTAAATTTATTTAAATAAATTTAATAACTAAAAGTGACTTCTAAGCCTCATATGTAAATAATATATTTGGACAGATAATTTTTAACTATTACAGATCTAAACTTCTCTTATACAAAATGTTACTTAAAACAGATTTGTTGCTTGGTTTAACCCCAATTAAAAATGGAGGAGGGTTGAAAAAGGTGTGGTAATGAACTGAAAAGGGAGGAGAGGGGGAGGTAGAAGGAGTGGGTATATGGGGAGAGGTGGAAGATGATGAAATCGTTTTCTTGAGTGTTTCGTGGTCAGAGTGTCTAGTTCAGTAAGTCCAAGTAAGAATTTGCTCGCATCTGACTAATGCTTACAATTATAAAAATGCCCTTTGTAAAAGAGACATTGTGAGACTATGCAGCAGGCATGTGCACTTCAGGCACAGTGGCACCGTAACTGACAACCCAGAACCAAGGCACAATCTGCCCATATTTTCTAAAATCACACACAAAAAATTGGCATAATTGGTTATGTTTGCTGCAGGAGAAGAAAAAGAAAAAATAAAAAAAGATTGCCCTGTATTAAGGCACAGCCTTTGAGGCTTTGGTAGAAAAACTGCTTACTGGGTGAGTGAATCCTGATGAGACACCTTGATCTTTGGTTCATAACCCTGTCACAGCCAGACAAGGGCTCCCTCCTGGACTATGAATTAAACTGTGTGATTCCTCCATCCACAGACGCACAAGCCCTGGACTCTCTCAGCTGTTACATAAGAGCCTCTGGAATCCTAGGATAGTGTTTGTAAATAGCACTGCCATGCTCACGGCACCCACGTGTCAAATGTTGATATGACCACGTGTAATCGGAAGGCGAGTAAGCCTCAACGAGCTCAAAAGAAAAACCTCTCACTTCTTTGGCACTACAGATGAGCATATGCATGTCGACGAATTCTCTCTAAGGGTATTTATTTTTCTGTCCTTTGTTTTGACTTTTCTTACCCTGTCCACCCCTCAGAAAGAAAAAAAAAAAATAGTGGGAAGAAGAACTAAATGAAATGACCATTGCATCTTTTTCTTTCTTTAAGTAGCTCCTGACTTGAGGACAGGATCAAAATTAACTGCCCTAACTAGAGTAAATTCTATATTCTCAACGACATATTCTGAATGCACCTTCTACCTCTTCTCAACCCAAGACGTGTTTCAATTTGCTCATTTACTTCAATAGGTACTGAAATGTTGAGGCAGGATTACACACCACTACATACACTAAGTTTGCAAAGTGGCAATTTACAGCCAAATAAACTTCCATGATCCTTTTGGCATAAGTATCCAATGACTTTGGGTGAAGAGAAACAGAATTTAGTATATTACCTGTCTTCTTATTTTAAATTTACCCTTATCTACATTCACTTTATATTCTACAATAGATTTGTGAACAGGAAACAAACTTCATTTCTTAAGAAGGCTAAATTTTTACCGATAATAGAGAAAAGTAACAATGTCAACAATTAAGTTTTTTTCTCCCCTAAATGTGAAAAGTTTCCCATAACCTTTGGGATTATTTAAAGTATGACAAATTGTAACAATGCAAAAATAAAAATTAAAGCAAAACTGGCAGAAGGAAATCAAACTTGTGTTTTTAAAAATATCCTCACTTCAACAAAATCTCAAGAATGGTTTTTAAGTCATTTTAGAATGCTATGCCCTATATATCTCATACGCTTGATAAAATTGTTTTTAAATTATATATTAAATATTTGTCTATAAAAATGTCTATAAAATTTCCTACTTGAAATAAGAATCACATTGAAGAGTAAACAAGTTAAATTTTAAAATACTGAAAATTAGTTTCCAAAGTCAATAACCAAATGTCCTTTCCAACTTTGATTTTCAGTAGAAACACATAATCAAATCACAGCTATTAAAAAGGAAAGTCATTAGCAAAATGTCTACTAGCCTTGTTTTTGCCGATATGTTTTTCTCCAATTAACAATGTGGTAGACATTCCAAAATTAAATACAACTTTCTCTTAATGTCAATTATAGATATTATACCTCTTATTATTATATTAAAATATTATATTTTTTCTCCAAAAATCTGAAAACCAGTCCATCCTTATTATAAAAAATTTTTTTACAATTGTAATTATATTGATGTTCATACTGTGTTAAAAAAAACTCATTTAATAAAGTAGTACTTTGATTTTACAACATCACAGGTGACTGGACTGAAATATGGATTCAGTCTACAGAACAAAATTTAAAATACATGTTTTCCTGCTAAAATGTACCTGCTTCTCTTTTTACTAAAACAGGTAACTTATATGGTGAGTATTTTTGGTTTAGAAGATTTGTTCTTCCCTAATGTTTAAAAAGTATCCATTTATGGTATTCTTCCTTTCACCAGTTATGTTTGGTACATTGAAATATGAATGTAAATGAATTAATGTTTTAATAAGTGAATTCACTTTTAAAATGCTCGCTCTAATTTTATGAACTATCAGACACTTTATTTGCAGAAATAATTTCTTGTTCTGTTGTGAAGTATGCAGTAAAACAAACAAAAAGCTAATAATCATCTAAACTAATTAGAGGGTGTCTAAAAGTAATCCTTTTAATGAAAAAATCTTGAAAGGTTATAAAAGAGCAGAGAGAACTTTATAGCCAATGGCAAATATAAAAATTCTATAACTTCAAAGTAAGAGACTTCAAACAAAAATGGAAAAAAGTTCTGAAAGAACAAACAAATTAAAAAATAAATTAATAGGAACAAAACAGTATGTTAGCAATGGAATCTGGGTGTGATATCATTGTATTATTGTCAGGTTCTGGTGCTTTACTTTAAAAGCAGCACAACCAATAATTATGGTTATTTTAATGGGTGCCCTTGTTTCTTAATGCAGACAGGGAAGAAAAAAAAAAGGAATAACTCAGAGATAGACCATGTTATATGCGCTGGGTTCACTATCATTCTTTTAGCCTATTTTCTTCTATACTGTGAGACAAAGAATATACCAATTTAAGGAGACTATAGGAAAAACCCATCTTGAGAGTTGGGTTGAATAGTTCCCATTAAAGTATAACCTGGACATAGAAACTAGATTTAATATTCTATCAAGAAAATAAGTGACTTGGTAAGGCAGGTTTTAGCAATAGCTAATGAGACATGACAATAGTCATTAAAATTACCTTACTTTGCAGAATCCACAGAACAAGCTGTGACAAATCTCAAAATAATAAAAGTAGCAAATGAAAAATATCAACACTACGTATGGCATACCTTCATGGGAGATCTGCTGTGTCTGTACCTGACCACAGACAATTCGCTCTCTAGTGAAAGCAGTCCATCAGCAAAAATTCACAGCCCTGTGTTTTTCTTTTGAATAAAGTATGTCTTCTGTTGTAATTATTTATAAAAACCAAAGCTAAAAATATAAACAGCAAATCAAAATATCTTATTTTCTGTATTTCTAATTTGTTTGAAAAGGATTATAATTTTTGGAAGTACATTTAAAAAGCAGAGATGGCATACTACACTCAAACCACTGAACAATGTTTTGAATATTATGGAAATACCAGTATAAAAATCTACTGTCAGCTGAGGTCGTTTACGAAGTGTTAAGAGAAACAAGAAAGGAGTAAATACAAGTAGGCTGCTCATTTCTCCCATAAAGAGAACCAGACCTTTATTCTACCTTATTGCTTTCCATAATGATCAGTCAACTTCTTGATGGGTTAAAGGTTTTAACATGAGGGCCTAACTTGTGCCTGTTAGAAATACAAACCGAACTACAAGAAAGTACTACAATCATACTCTTAAAAAGGAGAATTCTGGGTCATTTCTATAGCTCTTCCTTCAAAAAGTAATGATCACAGCAATTATGTGAAGCCAAGACACTTCCTTATTGAGTACAAGAGCATGTATCCATTATTAAAGCCAAATGCTTCCCGATCATTGAATCTCCCTCACCCCAATTATCAATCATGGCCCCAAGCTATGAGATCCAAGCGGCAGCAATCCAACATTCTCATCGGAATAAGAAGGGAGATAAGTATTGTTCAACAAGAAGAATGTCTGGTATCTAGAATTACATAAAGTTAGAAATTCAAATAAACCAACCCCAAGTAATTCACTCTGCATGTCCAAAACTACAAGTCCTAATTTCATAGGGACAAGTCCTAGAAATCTGTACTCATTCATTTTACCATTAATAAATCTGGAAAAATTCTGTTGGTGTTTGTAAAGACTGTGGCAATGTGCCTGCTAAAATGTAAGTGCTTCTAAGTGCTTCTCTTTTTTACTAAAAGAGAAGCCATCAACATTTTGACTCTTTTCCTCACTTTGTCTTGGCATCACAAACACTGTTGCAGAGCAATTTCTTTCTCAGCCCTATTTTATATCTATAGTGTACTACAATATTAGTACATAGAAATGGATTCTTTGTTTAATCCAATAAGACATTTTGTCATTTTAATTTTAAAAACTGATAGATGATAATAAGAGAAGTTATAAACAGTTAAAATCAAAATTTAGAAGCCTTCTCCAGTGCTCTTCCTCCAGTGCCCTTCTGTTTTCACTTAAACAAAAAATTTTTTTTAAAAAAGGATCATCTAGGATTTCCTCTCATTTCTAGATTAAACTGCACATTTCACAGAAGTTTAATCAAGAATGGCAATTTTTATAGACATTCCTTTCAAAACTTGGGTTACAAGTGTTAAACTAATTGGAAAATGGCTAAGTAATGGAATACATTTGAGAAAGTTTCTTGCAATTATATATTAAGCCCTGTTCACCAAGTCATCTATCTAATCTATCACCTGTCAAGTGAATCATCTCCTAAAGTCCTAAAGGCTCTTCTTCACTACAGTGGTGAACTTTTGTGTAATTAAACATCCTTTTTCTCATCTATGAAAGAAAGGCAACTACACAGAACTCACTGGTGCCATATTTCTAGAAAGATATGCTTAGCCTCATACAACTCAAACGGTGCCTACATTTCTTTGCATAAGACATGAAAGCCAAATATCTTGTCAATGGTATGCATTTTTTAAATCTTTGAGATATGATTCACATACAATAAAATTCACTCTTTTCAAGTATATAATTCAATGTTTCTTTAGTTTTGTGCAATCATTACTATCTAATTAGAGAACATTTTCATCATCCCTAAAACAAATCCCATATCAATGAGCAATCGGTTCCCCTTTCCCCTGCTCCAAGCCCCTAGCAATAACTAATCTAGCTCTGGTCTCTTTAAATTTGCTTATTCTGGACATTCCATATAAGTGGAATCATACCATATATGACCTTTTCTTTCTTACTTCTTTCAAGGTTCACCTATGTTGTAGCATGTATCAGTACTTCATTCCTTTTTATTGATGAATAATATTCCATTGTATGAATATACCATAGTTTATGCATTTATGAGTTGATGGACATTTGGGTCATTCCAATTTTTGACAATTATTAATAATACTGTTATAAATATGTGAATACAAGTTTTTGTATAGACAATTGTATGCATTTAAAGACTCCTTTTATGACTTTTCCTAAGTAATCGACATTACAGCTACTCTTTTATTATTAATGGTAATGAGGCAGTATATATATAGCATAGTGTCTAAAAGACTGGGCTCCAAGGACAGGCTGCCTAAAATCAAATCTTCAAAGCCATTCACTGGCTGTATGAACTTGGGCAAGTCATTTAACCTTGCTGAGCTTCAGTTTCTCTACCAGAGATAAGGACAATAATAATAACACCTATCTCTAGAGTTGTGATAAGAATAAATGATATAACTTACCATATCATATAACTTTAAAACAACTTACAGTGTTTTGAACACAAAGGCCATTTTATGCAAAAAAATTTAAGTAAATAAAAACATATTTTGATGCACATTTTGATAAGGCATGGTAGCACAATCATGTGACCAATGAAGTAAATGTTAAACTTTTCTGTTTTCTGGAAAAAAGGTTTAAAAATATCTGAGCATGTGATAAAGTGGTATAGAACTAATATGCACATACACACATATATAAGTTAAACTGGGGAAATCTGAGTAAGACTGGTAGACTGTCAATCTCAATATCTTGGCTGTAATATTATACTACAGTTTTGCAAAATGTTATCGCTGAGGAAAATCAGGTAGAATGTACATGCCCAATTTGCATTATTTCATATAACTGCATTGAGTCTATAAATATCTCAATAAAAATTTAATTTAAAAAATGTGATCCCAGAATTAATTTACCAAAAGTCATTAAGCTGTATGTTTACAATTGATTACTTTTATGAAACAACTGCCATAGCCTTTAGAAATTACATTTAAAGAAAAAGCACCAACATTACTACCATCTTCACCATCGCCAAGACCTTTTATATTATTTTTCTCTTATGAGGGAGAATACAATACACATTTTCTAATTAAATGACATTATTTTTGTTAGTTCTACATCCTTCATTAAATCTTTTTTTCAGTTTTTATTGAGATGTAATTGACATAACATGGTATAAGTTTGAGGTGTACAATGTAGTGATTTGATATATGTATACACTGGGAAATGATTACTGCAATAAAGTTAGTAAATACATCCATCACTTCACAGTTACAATTTGTGTGTGTGTGTGTGTGTGCGTGTGTGTGTGATGAGAACTTTCAATATCTACGCTCTTAGTAAGTTTCAAATATGCAATATAGAACTATTAACTCTCGTCACCATGCTATACATGACATCCTAGAACTCATATATCTTACCACTGGAAGTTTATACCCTTTGATCTCATTTACACCACCACCCACTTTCCTCCCGTTCATTAAATCTTGATTGAGTAGAACACTGCTAGGATCTATTAGGGAATAAAAAGACATAGAAATCTGATTTAATATTCTATCAACAGATATAAATATAATTTGAAAGAAACTCTTATAGTATTTTCAGTGAAGCAACCAGTTTATTTTATGTCCTAAACTGTTGTTCCAAAACACTTCATCCCAATTTATTCACCTCTTAATTTAATTCTCAGATTATCTGGAGCTTGATTTCAAGTCAGTTTGAGTAACATCCCTTAGTAAGTATAAAATATTGAGTTCTTAAGACAGCAGGTAGGTATACATTATTACTAAATTTATTTTTACACAAAATATTGAAAATCCACCTACTATCTATTTCTACCTCTTGAAGCCTGGCACATTTAACTGCATTTCATGGCAAGTGGAGAATGCATAAATCAAAGCTGATAGAATTTACTATTTTGGAATGGACAACCAAAATCCATCTTATTGAGAAAAGATTATACATCTATCTTAAGTCAGTGATTTTCTGCACTGTACAATGCAGGATTAGAATAATGCTGAACATAAGTAGATACAATGAATTCTTTCTGACTTGCAGTTACAATGATTCAAGCGCTCACTTTACCCTCTCCCCTTCTGGAACTCTTCTACAATATACCAAATCAACAGATGTACTAGATAACCTCCTTAAATAATGTCACAGTATTCACTGAGCTTTGGCAGTGAGTCAGAATAGAAATTAGAGATCTAGACCAACTAAATACTGTATATTTGGCAAAATCATTTGTGGTTGTGTTCTTCAGCACAGTTTCTGAGATAACCACCAGTTCCACTTGGCAACCTGAGTCTCCCACAGTTATGTCTTTAATTGTAAAGTTGGCTTGTGAGATAATTTCCTGCTACTGGATTTCATGCCATTACTACTCTTAAGATTGGTGGCATAAGAGTTGAGAAAAATGTTATTTTGATAAACCAACACTGACAACTGGTCCAGAGTTTTAACCTGTTCTCATGATAGGAAACAATGATAGTAAAACAGTCTATATGATTCTTTATAAAACAAAGATTCCCTCTAGTAGTATGAGATGGCTAGGTAAGACTATTAAATTCTATTAAGCAACAGCAGCAACAAGTGAACTTGTAGTAGAAGCAATTAGAGCATAAAAAAGCAGATCTAATATTTCTAAGTACTACACATGCTAAAATGTCAAACATCTAGCTTTTGGAGACATTTTATTTCAAGGTAATTTCATAAGAACTTATAAGAATTCGCCAATTTGGATTTGGGGCAGGTCGGAAAATAAGAGTTTCTGCCTAGGTGTGTCTGTGAATCATAAGACAGGCTTTTTAATGAGGTCAGCAAGTAAGGAAATACATTTCAATAGTGACATTTGGCTTACAACATTGTGTATGGGTGGGGCCTTGAAGGAATTGATAGAGATATTCTAACTTCAGCAAGTGAAACCAAAACATTAACTGCAGTTTTTATTACCTAATACAAGTCCATTGCCCAAACAGGACTTTGGAAGTCTGTCATAACAACTTCTAGGCAGGTGTATTTCACTTGTTCTGGAGCTGATGCTGACCTGCCAGTGCCTAGTCCATGTGCCACTGCATCAAAATTGCATCAATCCCTCTGTTTCCTGGCATGGCCCAGCACAATGCCAGATCTAATTTGAGCATTAAGAAAAAAAGAAAAAAAGCTTAGTAAATGTGTGAATTTAAAGAAAGCAAGGGAGTTCTCTCATTGCAAGTTAATTTCTCATTAACCATTAGTTCAATAAGAAAATAAGTGAAACAATACTGCAGTTTAAGAAAAACACTTGTCTTTGTCCACTTTGACTCCCCTAAAATTCAATTACCCAAGACAGTCCTATCTATAAAAATTTTTGGAGCACCCAGGTGGTATTGACTCTCACAAATATCATAAATAAAAAACTGAGTTTATGTCTTTTATTATAAACTATCCCATACTGATTCAAATGATTCTTCTTTTCTAATAAAGAAGAAAGTAGCACTCTTATTCAGATTGGTGAATAATACTCCCATCCCCTCCTTATAATCACTGAAGCCCTCATACAGCACTATAATTAGCAGCTATTTTTAGCATGCAAATAGGATGCATTAAATAACAAAATAGTCTAAATTTGATAGGAAAGAATAAGCCTTCATGGTCACAACCGGAATTATTAACCAGTGCACATATTCTTAGATATCAATGTGAATGGAAAATAAATCTACTCTTAAACAGCTCGAAGATAGTACATACCATAACATTTAAAAAGTCCATAAAAAGTAGTTAGATACTAGTCTATTAGCAAAAAAAAAAAAAACTGTTTATTTTTTTAATTCTGAATTGCTGGAATAGTTAACCATTGTTCTCTCAGCAAATAGTAAGCATTTATGCTAAATTCCTAAGTGTTCTTTCTTTAATATTTTATGACAAATAACTAACCAAATGAGCTGTTTCTGTTCTGCAGAGATGAGTAATACTTCTCCCTTGTAATCATGTGAAATAACCACTAGTATCAATGATTAAAGTAAACTGCTTTCCCAGAGATCAACATAGAGTTACAAAGTGAACTACTGGGGACAAATGGTTTCAGAAATCTGATTTATGGAGTAGTGTTCGTTATTTTCTTTCTGTCCATCTTTTAATCATCTACATACCTTCTAAATTTAAGCTTGACTTTGCAACCCTTCACTTACTTTGCTTAATAACATTAAAAGATGAGTATTTATTGCACTGAAATTTATATTCTACTTCAAACCTGTTATGAAACACACATGTAAACATGTAAAAGAATATAAGTCCCCTCCAGTATTTCAACTTTCCATTAAAATGCAAATATAATGATTTCATTAGTCAGGCAACAATACCCACAGTCTTAAACCAGACAAAACCAATAACTTTTTTTCTGTATATCCCAACTTCTCCCTAAGATACAATCTTACTCTTATGTTGGATCATTTGTTAATGAATATTTTTGCCTTTGGACTTGCATTATCCTTGATTGGAAGGGGAAAGCTAAAATATGTGATTTGAGATTTTAAATTCATAGATGTACCCTACTCCCTAGACAGGCAAATATAAAAATATTTCACTAAAGTTAAGCAAATAGTTGGAAAATAACCCTTCTTTCAGTTCCTAAACACTGGACGAAGTGTGTGTGGGGGGGTGGGGGGAGTCACTCAATGCAATTAAAAGTATGTCATGAAGGCAATAGTCAGCAAATAACATTGTATTTTATATTCAACCTTCCGTGGAGTCTACCCAGGCCATACTTAATTTTGTCATAGGTAGAAAACTCTCCATGGAAACTCTGCTAGCTTAATAATACTATACAAGCAGCCCCAGTAAAAAGATTCAAGATTCAAGTGTGTGTATGGAGAGAGAGACAGAGAGACAGAGAGACAGAGACAGAGAGACAGAGGAGAGAGAGAGAGAGAGAGAGAGAGAGAGAGAGCGCGTGTGTGTGTGTGTGTGTGTGTGTGTGTGTGTGTAAGAGGAGGAGGAGATGGAGGGTGGAGGAAGAAAAGAGACACAGAGAAAGGCAGAGAGATAAAAGACCCAAGAAAACAGAACAGCCAAGAGAGAAAGAAATTTGGACGGGACTGTTAGAAAAAATGCTCTTTACTTCTCTGCTTCTTTGCTGGGATTGGGTTTCATTTCTTTCGGCGCCCCTGACCTTGCAGTCTTCCAACTCTCCACGCTCCCCCTCCCTCCCGCCCCCTCCCCCGGCCTGCGCCTGCCTTTGTGTCTGCCTGTCACTTACCGGGGAGCCCAACGAAGCGGATTCGGGAGAAGCACAAAGCCAGGATACAGATTTGCCCACAAATTCTCTTACACACATTCCCCAGGCTGCAAGGCACAGCCCATCGCAGAGCTGATGTACCTTGAGAGAGTGGGTTCTCGTCTTGTTTGGGGGACCAGAGAAACTATTCTTTCCTCTCTCGCTCGGCAGCACTAACAAAACGTGCGGACTCAAGGAAAAAACAAAACCTCACTAAGTGTACTCCAGTTCCACTCCCGGTGACATTCGCTCAGTACGCCCCCCAAAAAGGGGACAGGGGGACAGAAGGGGCGGACGCTAATCCAGAGGCAGAGCCAGATCCAGACCGACAGCACATAAAAGGGTCGAAAACCCCCCGTCACTGTTCTTTCCGGGGTGGGTTAGGATAGACCAGAGACTCGTCTGACTTAGAAGGGGAGTGGGAGGATTAGAGGGAAATGTAGTGCCCCCCAAAGCTGAACTATTTTAGAAAGGAAAGCAAAGAAAAATCACTTTCCTGGCGATAAAAGGCCGGGAAACCGGCTGGTCGGAGTCACAAAGGTAAGTTTTCCGGGTCCGGAGGAAGAGAGAAGAGAACCCAGAACTATAGGTTTAAAGGGGGGAGGAGGGGGAATTAAAACTATATTTGTCAGCCATGTTGAAGAGGCTCCAGTAATTTGTGAAGCTTCCCTCTTCCCTCTTGATATTTGTGGGTGACACTGCAGGGTTTGCTCCCCCGTCCCTGGAAGCCCGAGAGAAAGCGAAGGGGAGAGGAAAGGGAGAGTTTCGCGGCAAAAGAGAAGCGCTCTGACCTCGTTCTCGTCTCGCAGCCTTGCAGCAATCCAGCAGTTGCAGTCAGGTCTCCTTTCTAACAAATCCTAAAGGGCAGCCATCTTGCTTCCTTCTGCTTCTCTACGAAAGCAGCCTAGCCTCCGCATCAATATTCATAAGGCAGTTTGACGTCTGTTCTCATCACTCGGCGGGGCCGGCTTCTCGGGGCGGCCGCGCCGAGGGGGCGGACGTGACTCGCATGCGAGCCGGGCCTGGGCGCGCGGCGCTCGCGGGGAGGCGGCGGCCGCCCGAGCTCTGCGCCTTCTCCGCCCGGCCTCCTGCTCCTCCTCCGCCCAGCTGTCCTCCTCCTCCGCCCGGCCTCCGCTGCCGCCCTCGGTCCCTCAGCCACGGCTCCCAGGGAGGCAGCCCCCCGCCGGGGCGTCCCGCACCAAGGCCGAGGCACCCGGCGGCCGGACACTGGGGCGCGCGGTCGCGGCCGGGCTGCCCTGGCGCTTGGAGCTGGCAGAGCAGGGGAGCGGCGCGCCGGGCTGAGCGCGGGGCGGGGGCGGGCGCGGGGGAAGGTCCAGCCCCCGGGCGACGCGGCCCGACCCGGAGCAGCCGGGACCTTCGGACGGGTCTCCAGGCCGGGTTAAGGCGTGGTGCAGGCGCGCAGGGGGCGGTGGCGTGGCCGCCTGGCACCAGGATGTGAGACCCCGGGTTAAGCTTTGAAACTTTTCGTTGGTACTGCACTCCGCCACCTCCTTCTAGGTATCTGCACACCCCGCCACCCCGCGCGCACCCACCTCCGCCCCGCACCCTCGCACTAGCTCTTGCTCCCACCTCGATGCAGGCATCCCCGCACACGCCCCGCGCACCCACCTCCTCCCGCAAAGGCCCGCACTATCCCCTGGCAGGTTCCCCCGCCCCGCCCCAGCTTTGGCATCCTCTCTGCACTGTCACTTTAATCTTGCCGAGCAGAAGCACTCCCCTGTTCGCTGAGGGCATGCCCTTAGTGCATTAGGGGCCTGTAGTTTTAAAGGCACGACAAATTAGGAGACTGACCGAGTCCCGCTTCTCTCCGCGGTGGCCCACCTTCTGTTTACTTTGGGCACGTGCGCTGGGAACCAGAGGGATCTTCACAGACCCAACGAATTGCTCACCAGTGACGCGACTTTTCGCTAAATTCGGTTGTAAGAAATAAGCTTGCACCCTCAAATGCTTGACTTTTCTCCCGTCTGAGCCGCTATTGTGGCGGGGGGCGGGGGAAGGGGGTTCCACCCGTATAATTAAGTAACGAAGAAATCGACCCATTAAGAACAACATTCCCAAAGACGGACTCTCGATTTTCCGTGACATTCGGGACTCTACAGCTACGCCCGTCCTCTGACAGGAGTTTTTCTTTTCTACCGCCAACTAGTTTTACTTCGCTTTTTTGATAGTCTTTTTTTCCTAATCATATATATATTTTTTTACTCGAAGATGAGATAAAAAACAAAGCCTATATGAATCATTATGTCGGATAGTAGTTTTTGAGATTTACCCTCTGTCTTTAAGTTCTTAGGTTACCGACATTGAAATGTTAATAGATATTTGGGGTACATCTTTCATGCATGGGATCGCTGCATTGTGATGACAATACTCTTAAGTCAACAGAAGTTATTTTGTGTATCCCACTGTTTTGTGTCTGTAATTTCTTTAGAAGTAAAGTGTTTTGCTAATTTTGTGAAATTGGAATATTTCTTCTTTGAAAAGGTTTAAAAAGGGACCTCTTTCTATGTAACACATTGTTGCTAAGATGAATGCTTAAAGTGCATTCTAATGAAACATTGTTTATTCCATTTCGAGACAAAGTTGACTCAGATTTCTGATTTTGCAGAATCTAAGTAAAATCGTTCATTTTCCCCTACGCATTTCATTCTGTGAAAATGAATTTGTCTTTTCTAATGGTACACTAATGTATCACCAAAAGTTTTGGCAATTGTTAATGAATTTTAAACTAGGAGGTTCCTTGGATTTGCTTTTCAAGTTCAAAAAGTAAAGTTGCCGAAGACCATGGCATATATTTATGTAGTGTACATTAGAGCAGAATTGTTGAAAGCATGGGTTTTGGAGCCCAACAGACCTAAGTGAATCTTGGCTCTATCTTTTACGAAAGTGTGACCTTGAGCATTGTACTTACCTCTGTATGTATCAGCTCTCTTATTTGCTAAGCACTTTCTAAAACAACAGGGCGTTGCAAAGATTAAATAAAACACTAGGTAAGTGCCTGGGTAGTTATTACTATTACTAATCATAAAACATCTACTTCCAGGAGTTTTGGCTAGAAACACATAATCTTACATTGAATAATATGTGGCAAACATTGTATTCACACATGTCTCATAAACATCTGTATATACCTTTAGTTACTTATATGGTAATTGTAAAAATAATCTTTAAGATCATCTCTTTATTTCATCTTTCAAATCTCTCTCTGTTATAACAGGTGGTTCTTGTCTATCTGGAATCATACTTGGCTTGCAGTTGGTTTTGCAACAGGCCCTAAACTTTTCCTTGCCAACTTCTTTCTCTGCACCCCCACCACACCCTTAACCACCATGACATTTGTTAATTTAAGAGAAAATACATTACTCCTCTTGGCTAATGTGACTTTTCAGCAGCAAAAGGAGTAAAATTCTTAAGGTTTCCAAGTATAAAATGTTTAGAGAGACTTTATATTGTTAATTAAAAAGAACTCTTAGTTGCTATTTCTGGGAAATTAAAGATATGATGCACATAATCAGTTGTTTACTGGACATGAGTGCACATTTGTATGGGTAATTCAGAGGCAGCTTTTATTAATTGTGTGCATTCTTCAGATTCTTCCTATAGGTGTGGATAATCTATTTTTAAAAGATAATTTGCTGTCTTAACAACAGTCAATTGTTATCAAATTCCTTACCATTTTTTTTTCCCTCAAACTAGAAATGGCACTGCTTCCACACAGAGAAATCCTTGCTTCTTTAACAAAGAAAAAAGACTAATAGAACAAGTTCCACGACATGCTATTCTGTGTTAGAAAATTGACTTGATTGGCCTGGGCACCTGCTGTCTAACTCAGTTGCTCAGTCTCTAAGCCTCTTAGGGTGGAGGCAGCTTCCTGTCTGTTCTATCCATTAAAGAGCTGACAACAGCAGCTTGCTTTACAATGCAAATTTCTTATACTAACAACAACAACAACAAAAAAGGTAATTCTTAATTTCCTTCCCACCTGCAGAATAGGAAATTTTAAGGACTTGATTTTGTCTTTAACAAAGAAATAGTCGTGATACATACTTCTTTGAAATAATTATAGTGGTTTAACAAAAGCATTAAATCATACCCTGTTGTTTCCCATCTCTGAAAACATATTTCTGAAGTATGACATGATAAAGATTCTCTGCATGCTTAAAAGACAATTGACCTTCAAACAGCACAGCAGACATTGCTGTGAAGGGGCTTTCTTGTTGCCTTTTGTCTGGTGACATTACTGCACACCATATGAAGTTACATATTTAACATAGGTAGAATGCTAATTTAAAAAATCTCTAATAGATGAAACATTTAGACATAACATTTTAACTTATTGATATAAATAATTACTAATAAAAACCATTACTGTCTAAAGCCAGGGGTCATAATATTATGAGGGTCTTGATAGAATATGATTTCTACTTACTTTTCTCTGACCTTTTTGCATATTGTTAATTTCTCTTTCTGTAATTTGGAAGTTTTAAAGAAAGAGATACAAATGTTATAATTCTAATTTACTTAAATCAGGAGCTATCCAATGTGTGTATTGATTTGATGGGGGCAAAACGAAAGTCCGATGAAATGCAAAAGTCTAATCCAGTTAAAATATAGCCAAAAGCATTATAAAAATAATATTAGGATCAAACATCATGGAACAAACATCATACAAATGTCTCCAGAAGTATTGTAAATATGTTGCTGATATCAATCTCTTTTCTTCTCATAAATTCTGACTTCACTATTTAGTAACTACTCTTATTCTCATCCAAATTTGGTAACTCAAATAATATCCCACTTTCTTTTGAGAGAATAATGTTTCAACTTTAATGACAAACTTTAATAATGAATAAATTTTAACTATTAGCAATTACCTCAGCACCATTTACATTTATATAGGATTTTATAGTTTTTAAATATTTTGTACACTATTATGTTTTTATGGTAATGTGTATACTATTACGCCTAATATTGAAAATCTTATGCCATATTCAAGATGGCATTTAATTTAATTTCCATCTAAAAAATATGAAAAATGAGGTTAAGTGACTTCCTCAAGGTCATATAAACTGTTAAGAGAAGAGCACCTCTCAAATGTATGTTTTGTGATTTTAAGATCAGGCCATTTTTTTATACCAAAACTATCCTCATAAATTTCCCTGCTCATCTTTCTTTAATTTTTTTCTCACCATTATTAGTATGACTGATATAGGAATCTTCCCTTAAAAACTCAGAATAATTTTTCATTATTCTTTGTTATGAATAAATAAAAACAACTAAGCATCTATATTAACTTATTCTTAGTACTCCAAAGGTAATACTATTTGTTAAATACAGGCTATGCACAGAGCATTGGGATAATAGTTTTACCTCCTTTCCCCCTTTAAATTTAATGCTTATTACAACCAAATAATGTAGGTGATATCTTTTTGAGAATTAAGGGTTGAGTAGGTTGGTGGAATTAAAGAGCTGGAACCAAGGCCTAAATTTAGGATTGTCTGATTCTAAAGCTCCTGTCCATGCAAGTGCACTGTGCTAGCTCCCCAGTTTAGCAGATATACAAATCTATGTGTACACCATGATAAGTTTTTCACATAATTAGTTTCTGGTTTGTTTGTTTGGGTTTTGTTTTTAGCAATAACCTCAGTGTTCATCTCTTCCTCACATAATGCAAAAGCAAAAGCAAAACAAAAACCTGTCTAAATCTCAAATTGATTTTTCTTATCGTTTGCTTTCTAACTTTTTTTATTTTCCTTTTTAGTTTCCAGTTTTATGCTAAAAAGTTGGCATGCTTGAATTCTTTGGAACAATGATTACATTTCTTTAATGAACAAATGTGATACCACGCCCTTGACCCCTCCCCCTTTGTAGCTGCTTTATCTTAAGTCTTACCCCATTAACAAATTGTTTATAAAGATAAGTTCTATCTGTTTTCAGTATGTTTGTGGTGAAGGGGAGCTCTAGCACCCTTGATCTGCTCCTGACTTCCTTGAATGACTTAGGGTTCACTCCTGCCAAGCCGGGGAGCTGGCAGGTGGAAAGATCGCCACCTACTGAAAGCGTTAATAGGTCATGGATCTTTGGGGATAAAATCTTCAGAATGAGGATCGCATGAAATCTTTCCATTGGGAAAATAAATTAGAATCACCTGTGGAGCTTTCGAAACCTACGCACAACTAGCTTCTATTCCTCTACTCCCACCAGCCGTTTGGAGGTTCTGATGAATGAGGTCTGGGATGGGGCTGGAGTAACAATAGTTTTCAGAAGATTCACAATTAGATGTACCATTCTGCTTAAAAATCACTAGTATAGCTTACTATGTAAAAAGACATGAAAACAAGTCATTTTACACCTAGTGATAATAGGCACACAATGTTGTCACTCATGGAGCAAATGTTATCTATCACACCTTTACAAAGATCTAACCCAGTTGCCTATGACTCCCTTTTTGTATTTCATGTTGATTAAATCCTTCTAAGTTCTCTCATGACAGGTAAAAAAAATAAATATTTTTTGAGGAGGTGATAAATAATTAGCAACCAAAGAATGAGCCCAGAATATCAGTAGTGAAAAACAAAGATTAGAGGGGAAATATAAGTGATGGGACTGATAGCCTGATGTATCGGGGAAAAGAAGTATAGTATTGGAAGTTGCCTGAGTTCAAATAGTAAAGAATATTTTGGGATTTTTGTTCTCAAGGCAAAATTCTCATTTGAGTTTTATCACATTTTTCTATAAATTTTTAAATAATTCTTTAATCTAGACAGTTAGACAAATTGACTCTAATTTCTTTTTTTCCCCCAAAGTAATGGTCATACAATAGTGTATGAGTGTATTACATAGCATCATATTAGCCATTAGTGCAATTCTTCCTGGAAGGAAGAGCTATAGAGAATAAACTAGTTTTAGATCTCCATGAGTTAAATTAATCTCTTTCTTAAAGATATTCTTTATGGAAAAGAAAGAAAAATTTAAAAAGGAAATAGGGTAACCATTATTTGGCATCCCGTTTTCTTCATATATTCCGAAATGTGTTTTCATACTTTCTAGAAATGCGTGAAAAAATCTAATGAGATCTGACTCAGTGCCAACTCAGAGCCTGTGGGAGCATGAGAGGCCAGATAGTTTCCTGCAAAGCTCTGCTCTACCAACCTCTGTTTAATGTGTTTTCTTCTTTTCTATCCTGGAGCACAATATTATAACTATTTGGCAGAAACCTCCTTGATCTGTCAGTCATTAGGCATGCCTCTAAATTGAACATGGGTTGATTGCCAAACAACTGTTCTGCATCTTACATTGCCTTTACTCCTAAGAGAATAGATTATATCCAAGCAGTGACTACAAAATAGGAGTTCCTGAAAGAAAGGTTGGAGTAAAAGATGAAATAAACAGATATACACGAATGCACCCACGTTAAACTAGAACATCAAAAACAAATCCTAAAAGAGCTTTCATGGGGGCAGGGGTGCTAATTTTCATTTCTTAGAAATCTTATGATCACTGGCTCTAGTTAGACAGGGTACGGAGAGATAAGCAAGTGAGAAATACTGGAAAAGGACGTGTTTAGCATGGTGGTGGTGGCATGGTGGTTGTCAGGTGAGTGTGATCCTAATAGCGATACCAATATATTTTAATGAAGGAAGCTTTTCTGAATCTCCTTAAATTGTAAAACATCGATAGCCACTGCCTTCTAGTGAACAAGAACTAGAAGAGTCTCTAAAACTCAGGAAATGCTGAAGTTATAATTTTGTTGTGTGAGGGCTGCTGTTAAAGGTAAAAATAGTATGAACTCATAACATAGATATTTTTAAAAAATAGAGAAACTAATAAAAACATACTTATTGGAAGTGTTAAACTCAGACTGACAGTTCAGGATTGTAGTCTAGATTCTGCTACTGAAAACCTCTCCCCCAAATAATATTCATTATCTCATTTAGTATATATAATAATCTTAAAAATAGATAAGACAGTTATGACACTATTTTACTTTTTAACACCAGAGAACATGTGTTTAACACATGAGGGGACATGTCGGAGAGATTAAGTAAGTTGCCCAGGGTCACACAGCAGGTGACACATTCTCAGACTTAAGCTTTGTTCAATATTCTTTCTATAAACCAAAGGGAAACAACCAATTTTAATTCCTTCCTGGGAGTAGAAAAGAAGCTCTGATCAACTTGTGACATTGTATCTTAGGCTGATTGCATTTTTATTTCTTGCCTGTGTAACACAGACAGAACAGAATGCTACAGTAACAGAAACATTTAGAAAAAATGTGTTTAAGGTAATCTTTTTTTTTTTTTTTTTTTAATGTAGGTTATCCACTGTGGTAGGAAGTTTTTCATTCTAAATGTGAGATGAAAGTTAATCTATTCCCTTAAAACATTTCTCAGGGAAAGAATAACAATTTACTCAAAGTCCTGAAAGATAAAATGTTGGAGCTCTTCGATTTCTCTTTTCAAGCCACAGGGAAAGATGTGTGTGTGTACATGTATGTGTGTGTGTATTATTATTATTATTATTATTATTATTATTATTAGGCGGGGGAGGGGAAGTGTGGGTGGGTGGGGGTGTATTTAAAGAAGCAAAATCATTGGACCAGAAGACATAGATTCACATTTTTATAAAAAGTGAATAATTTTTTTAAATATCCATAGTTAATTGAAATAATTTTTGTTTTTATTGAATAGAGCTGGTGAGGGTGGAGTTTGGTAGCTTTTATGTTAAGTCAGAGTTTCAAACTCACAGATTTTCTAATGAAACCAAAGCTCAGAATGAAACTTTATGCACACAATCTGGACTGAGTAAAATGTTTTACTCTAAAATATTTCATGAAAAGACAAGTTTCATACAATTTTAGCAAATAACAGTGCTCTCCAACAGGGCTGCTTGCCAAGCAATAACGCTTTATCACATATCCAAATCGTTAGGAAAAAAGCTAATGTAGAATTGTTAATTATTGGTGACAATACCTACTTTACTCAGTGCCTTACATTTTTACTTTTAAACTTTTAGAGACTTCGTGTGGAGGGTGTGGATTTTGGTAGTAATGCATAAGATTTGAAAACATAGTTTTGGTGACAAGAGAAATAACTATAGGTTCCACTTTTTAGTTGGTACCTTTTGAATTGCTTTGTTCATAAAAGGATTGTACTGTGAATTCAGAATCCAGAGGTCGAAGAGAAGCTTACCAAAGGATTTGAGATAAGTGAAAACTAACCTAGTCAGGATACCTTCTGAGAAATGTTTTCAGAAAACTTTAGAAATGAAGATAGTTAGTCCCATTTTCCATTGCATAAATGGTTGTTCGAGTCTGAATTTCTAATTTATCATAGGTCATAGTGGTGCTTGAGAGATGCAAATGTGTCATTTATATTTCAGTTTTCCCGTTCTTAAGAGGCATTTTCATCAATAAATACCCATAACCAAACCAAGTCAAACTGACATTCTGGGAGTCTGCTCAGGAAATCCTCAAAACACAGAAGGATCAGAAGTAAATGGAAATAACTATCATAGAACATCCCTCAAAGGCACGTTATGATAATGATATATCTGTTCATTCCTGTTTCACATTAGTGGTGGCATTTCCCATGCTCTGCTTTCTCAGCTGTATTCTGTGTTAAAATCAAACTTGTTGAGATGGCTCACTGCGTTATTCTTTTCTCAATATATTTCTTATTTATTCTCTTACTCAGCAATATAATAGTGAGCGAAATGTGCCCCCCTGCTCTTACAGAGTTTATAGTCAAGTGGGAAAACAGACATGTAAATGGGCAATTATAAATCATTGTAAGATATGCGAATAAAATGTGCTGGGTGCAATAGGAAGGGCATTTAACTCATATTTGCAGGTTCAGAGAAAACTTCCCATGAAAGTAACATTTAAGCTGCAGTCTTAAGGATGAGTAGGAATTACCCAGGTCAAGAAGAAATTCAGGGAAGAGTACTTGGTGGAGATAAAAGAGCATACGAAGAATAGAGGCATGAGAGTACATGACATGCTTGAAGAAATAAAACACATTCCAGATGACTTCTATAGGCAGTCAAGAGAGAGAGTGGACACGTTCAGGCTGCAGCAGTGTGCGGGGGCCAGATCATGAGGGTTAGCATAAATCATGCTAAGGGGTTTGGATTGTGGCTTAAGTATATGGGAAATCAATGATACCTTTTAAAAGAAAAGAAAATAATCAGATTTGGACTTTGGAAAAATCTCTGTAGCTGTCGTGGCAAGAATGGATTGAGAGAACAAACACAGAAGCAGAGGCTAGGACACCAGTGAGGAAATGGGGACATGACTCAGGAAAACTTAGAGTGTTTAGGTTAGAGACTAGGCAATAGGAAAGAGATAACTGGAGAGATCTATAGTGTCACGGAAGAAAGGGAGCATAAAACCTGCTTTGAAGCAGGGGCGGAGCAGTGGCAGGGCTCAAGGGTGTCACTTAGGTTTCTGACCTGGTCAAAAAGATGGTTGGTGGTGACTTTCACTGGAGATGGAAATAACAGAAAGAGATGAAGACCGGGAAATCGAAGTTTCGGAGTAGTGGAAGAAAAATAAATCAGTGATGAAAAATTTAAGTGTGAGGCACCGGATGGCCATTCATCTGCAGCAGGCAGTTTGGCATCTGAGCCCAAAACCTAGTGGAAAGGTTCGGACTGGAGTTACAAATTTGTGAATTATCTGCAAAAGGGCGGCAGTTGGGGAAGATAACCTTAGTCTCCGAGTGAGAAGAAAAGTGAAGCCGCAGGAGAGAAGCAGAGGAATGCCACGCTTGAGGTCTGACAGGAAGAGTAGCCCTGAAAAGAGGAAACCCGAGGTGGGTGGCACTGTGGGAGCCAGCTGAGGACAAGCGTCACGCAGGAGTGCTGACCTGGCTTGTAGTGCCACACACTACTGAGCTGTCACCTGAGCCAAGAAATGAGAAGTGTCCTTTGGATATAACAGTGGTGCATTCATCACCATCCTTGGCAAAGCGAGCTACAGTAGAATAGTGGTGACAGAAGCCAGATTGCCTGAGGTTGCAGGATAAACAGGAAATGAGTATGTGGAGATAGGGAGAGCAGATGACTATTTAAAGAAGGTTAGCTAAAGAGAGGAAGAAGGAGATAGCAAAGTAGCTACAGGAGGAGGTGGAATTGAAGAACTTTTTAAGATGGAAGAGAGTCGAGCATGTTTGCTGATGAGAGAGAGCAAACTGAGGTGGGTGGTTAAAGACACAGAAAACTTATTGAACAAGGTCCCTGAAAAGTGGTTGTGGTTTTTTTTGTTTTTGTTTTTGTTTTTTTGTTTTTTGTTTTTTTTTAAAGATTATTCTGATGACAAACTGAGGTAGAGGACAGGACTTATAAAGGAATAGAGACAATTTGTTCAGTGGAAAGTTTTCTTCACATTTTTTAAGGGTCAGGTCGGATATAGTCTACAGTAAGTGACACAGGCTAAAAGGGGTCATTTCATTGTGGGCCCTATGAACTTCCTTCACAAGTTTTGTCATTAGAGAGAGAGAAAAATGGGGTCTGTGAAATGTATTATGAATTAAATGCTGATGGTTTAGACAAGGCCAAGGTGGTGCCTGTAATACAACATAAAATTCTAGAAGTCAGAGCTTCCTTTAAAACACAAGGGCGTATTGTAAACCACTACAGGTAATAAATGAATAAAAATCTTCTATGGTGGAAAGAGATCATCTAGGCAATATACAGTGATAGCTGTAGTTTTAATCCATGCTTGTTGTTATAGTGAAACTTCTGTGATCCAAGAAGAATAATCATAAGAATACATACCAAGTATTGATTGCCTACTGAGTGCTGGGCACAAAGTATATATTATTTTTATATTCTTATAAGAACCTATATGGTAGATTTTATTTTCATGTTGTAGGTAAGTAAAAGCTCAGAGAGAATAAATAAATTTCCACAATCAGTCTACAGCCATGCCACCCTGAACAAGCCCGATCCCATCTGATCTTGGAAGCTAAGCAGAGTCGGGCCTGGTTAGTACTTGGATGGGAGACCACCTAAGAAGACCAGGTGCTGTAGGCGTAAAAAATAAAAAAATAAGGGATTGTAAGCTGACAAGGTTCTTGCAATCTGTGAGGTCAACGAAGAGTTGCCTCAACTAAAAAAAATTAATTCAAAAAATAACTTCTACATTCAAAGAGCTAGGGAATGGCTGAACTAACACTAGAACTCAGGTTTGTCTATCTCAAGAGTGTGAGTACTTTGCACTGAGCAACATGATATATCCTTCAGAAATATTTAATTTAAAATTATTTTTGCTTCACATTTTCCTCACAGTTGTGTGTTGCTATGTAACTGACATAGCTTCTCTAAGACATTCGTGGATGCACATAGGGAAAAATTGATATCGGTGTATCAAGGAAATGGAGGAAAACTGGATCCAGAAATGTAGAGATTAATGGAAGGAAAAAGTTATCTTTAGCATCACATGTTCCTTCAGCTTGTCCATTTAAGTACTTCATTTCTTCATTTAATAAGTACTCTTAAAATTTATATACAGATACATTTTGTCTTGGTATAGCTAAAAGTAATTACACAATTAAATAATTCCAATATGACAAACACTATAAAGGAGAAATCTGGAGACTGGTGAGGGGGGAAGATAAAAGGAAGGATAAAATTCAGTTTAGAAGTCAACTGAAGCTTTTCTTGAAGAAGTGATCATTAAACTTTGAAAAAAGCCTTTGAAAAATGAGCAGAAATGAACCAATCTAATGGGGCATGAGGAGGAGTCTTGTTCCATGGGGAGGGCATAGCAGCAGAAGGCAGGCCCAGAAACAGAAAGGGAAGTGGCATAAGGCCAGTGTGACTGGAAAATGCAATCAGACGAGGCTGGAAAGGAAGGCAGGGGCCAGAAGGTACAGAGTCATGTAGGTCACATTAAGTATTAAGTCATTTTTTTGTTATTATCTATTGATTTCACCTTTTGTCAGGTAATGCCACTATGATTTATCCTTGGGGAACCAGCCTTCAAACCGCGGCAACGCTCAGGGAAAGCCAGTCTACCTTCAGTGTTAAGAGTGGGCACGCGTTAAACTAACCTTGGCCAATCAGAGAACAACCTCCACCTCTTCCCACAGAAATGATTAAGTAGGAAATGTAACAAGCCAAGCATATCAGTACCAATAAGGCTAACTCTGGGCCTTTTGCTGGTGGTGTTGGGGAAAATTACTCTTTTTCTGCTGGGACTGCTGGCACTATGTGATGTAAACTGAAAGCTATGGCAAGCAAAATGGAAAAGTTCAATTCTTTTGTCAATATAAGAAATGTCCATGCTTTGGAATTTTTATAATCGTTTATTTGAGCCCAACTGATGACATGTGCTAGGGAGCATGAGTTTAAATGTTCTGGAGAATAACAGTTTTGCAGCTTGGCCATGCGTTAAACTAAGGAGGGGACATAAAGAAGCTTGGAGAAATCAAGGCAGGGATTGGATTGCAGGATCGTTAACAAGATCATGTGCTCTTCAGAGGGTTACTACTCCCCTTGGAGAGGTATTACTTCTGGAATTTCAAAGGTGTGTTAACCTAGATGCACAAGAACAATGGACAGGGCTGGTTTGAAACCTTCTACTAAGCAGTTATAGGCCTGGGGCGTGACTGCCCACCATGACCTGCCCAGTTAGGAATTTATGATCAGATCGGCCTGTGAGGTTACTTTCTTTAGAACCATCCCCACCCTATTTTTTTTTAAGTCTACTCTTTCAACGGAAATGTCTTTTCAATGTAGCTAACAGAGAGGGAAGTGGAGCTGAGAGATGAAGGAGGGAGTCCAGCTGACGTCACTGAACAGATCTACTCCATTACTTTCAAGTTTTGTGAACCAGTAAATTCCTCTTACCCAGCAAGCCTGTTTGAGATATACTTTAGTCACTTAGACCTAGAAGGGACCTTATTTATTTATTTTTAAAAATGGTTCAAGAATTGAAGTGTGGTAAAGTAATAGACTCTAAAATATGGAATTCGCTAAATCCAGGTAGGAAAGAGCAATGAAGACCCCTCTTTCTTTAGCTGAGAAATAAACACAACAGTTGATTAACTTGTTGTCTGTGATATCTTGGGGCTCAAAGCATAAGCCTACTGCGACTGGAGATTAGAGGACATGTTTGGGGAACAAAAACAGGAATGTATTGGTTCCTTGTGAGGTTTAGTGAGTTCCTCTACGAAAGAGACAAGTTGCAGTTAATGCTGGTTCCTCTGGAAGTAGTGGAAACGCTCAGAGCAGCCCTTTAGCCCTCATCCTGAAATCCAAAACAGCTGAGAATCAGAAGCATTTTAACCGTTTGGAGTTTAAAAAAGTCAAGCCCTCTGCTTCCATCTAAACTTGGTGCTAGCAAAGGTGGGGAGGGTAGAATAAAATGGGAAAATAAGATTGAAACCAGGAGCCCCACCCACCCACCCATTGACAAAACATCAAGGTCACTTGTCAAAAGACAGAAACAACCTCTTTGGCATCTAGATTCAAAGATTAGGCATCAATACTGACCCCGACTTTTGTTTCTAATTCAATGAATTTACTGGAAACAAATAGATTGTAGAGTTTACCAAACTTTTAAGGAACTTGTGTTTCCAGAGAAACTCTAACACCCATAACCTCAGGGCTGTGATTGCTCAACCCCCTAAGGCAACACTCAGGATCCTAAACCCACACACTAGTAGAAAAAGTATGGTAACCAGAAAGTGAATACTCCCCAGGGCCTTTCTCAGCTGTGGCCATACAGGACAAATTACATGGGGAATCATCCCAGAAGACAGATCCAAGAGCAGATGGAAGGGCTCCCAGAGACATTCACTCCGAAGCCAAGACGAGGCACCCCTTTGCTCCAGTCCAGAAGGATCATATATATGCAGATAGCATATTACATGCCACCCTGCCTCCCATTTCCCCTTTTTCAAGTAGAAGTTTTTATGGTAGTTATTTCGTTTCCTCCTCATAAATGTATATTGTTTGTTGGAGGTAGTGAATGTATCATTTTTCAATAGGTTTCTGAACCATGGGCAATGTACATTAACAAGAGAATCTGGACTCGGACTTGGATTGGATGTGGAAAGTGGAATAAACTCGAGTGGTGCTGGTACATATGTTTGTTTGTTTTTACCCCATATGATATTATTTCATATGATAGTATTTGTGGGCTTGGGGAATTCTGAAATTTTGGTTATAAGAAAAAGATATGCAGAGATTGTACAGCCTAAATTGTCATAAATATGTGTGTCTCGATCTATCCAGAATCCATTTCTCCTAAGTCCACTCCCTGATTTTCAAAGAGGGGCTTTTCTTCTCCCCCACTCTCATTACAGGTGACTAGGTGAATCTGACTTCACTTTCAGCTCCAGAAGGTCAACATCCACACAGACCTGGCCAATGAGAAATTGTATACCTCTGACTTCAGTGATTGATTCTGGACATCTGAACCACATGTTCATATCAAGGCAATTAAATCAAAAGCAGTGAGACAGTTCTGGAACTAGGGAAGAGACATTTTACTTCTGTTGGGATTGCGGCATATGGACTATAAGCCTGAAGTTTCTAGCACCTATCATAAATGAAGAACCCACTCGAAAATAGAGCTAAAATAGATAAAATGAGAGTAGAGAGATGTAGAGAGTGAGACTCAGTCCTAGTGATATCATCTGAGACACTTCATCTAGCTGAACCTAAAAACATTCTAGCCTTGAAAATTTCCATTATGTAAGTCAATCCACCCTTTCCATTTTCCCGCTTTTTTTGTAGGTAACAATCTAGTTTATGTTGGGTTTATTTCTTTTCCAATTGAAAGAGTTTTTAATCCAAGAGTAATGAGAAGTCATGAAATGGATTTAATCAGGGCAAGGATATGTCAGATTTTGAAGAGCAAGTTTTGATTACCTCTTCTTGAACACCACTAAAACCTTTCTCATTTTATTTCCCCAAAGTAATAAAGAAGAAGAATCAGTTAGATGACTGGTTGTACCTATATTTATACTCAATGTCTGTAGCAAGACCAAATATAACTGAGATTAAGGGTCATTGTTGGGGAGAAGATAAATGAATATAAATGAATATAAATGAATATTGTATGTACATCATTTTATTTATTCTTCTGTATTGTCTATTATTGAATTTCCCTTCACTTTGCAAATTCTATCCATGTATACTTTTATACATTTACTAAGCCAGTTAGCATTTCATAGAAGAAATTATTAAATTTCTGGCTCATTCTCTAGCTGTGAATTGAGAATTTGAGAAGGTGGTTTTTAGGATTCCTTTTTCTTTTCCAAGATAGAAATTTATTAAGTTTTTTTTTTTTCATTAAAAGATGGAGAATAATAGGCCCACCAATTGCCATAACTTTCTGTAGCAAGATTAAAAATGATTTACTAGCATTGATTATATCACATATGAACATATTAATTAAAATTAAGGAGAAATGTTGGGAATTTCCTGGTGAAGTTAGAAGTGTCCTATCTCCCAGTATATTGTATAAACTAAGCTGTTTTTGTTTGTTTAAATTCTTCTTTAATTTTAGCCAGTGGGTAAAAGTAAAGTATACAATTTGTAGATCACATTTTTTAAAGAAATTTTATTTCCCTCTATCTTATTTCTTTCTCCCACTGTGGGCTGGATTATGGATATGATGTTAGGAGTGAGTGTTGACCGTAGGCCATACATAAAACTTTAGAGGAGGCAGAGCAACAAGGTAGAGCTAACTTAGATCCCTAAATGATCTCCTAGATTGGAGCCACCTACCTACCTTGGACAACACATGAGAAATAAATTCTGTTTTAGCTAACGTATTAAATTTGGGTGGTTTTTTATTATATCAGTTTAGCATGTAACCAACCTAACTACACATCCATCAAATACAATGCATTATTATTTCCAAATAGTCAGGTGAGTGTGTGTGTGTGTGTGTGTGTGTGTGTGTGTGTGTGTGTAGTAAATTAGGTGACCAAAACAACAACAAACAAAATTCAACTTTTTCTTTATCCTCATAACGTGGAGGACGCTCCATGGCAGTGGTTGTCAGACTTCAAGGTACATAAGAATTTCTTGGGCAGCTTATTTAAAAAGACAAATATAATTCTTTCTGAGATATATACAGAACTTGAAACGTTTAATTCTGCATGTTCTAAAAATGGTCTTGAAATATGCTAAAATTATGAATAATGATTGCATTATAGGAAGTGACTGAGAATCTAAAATTTTTATCAGAAAGATAAAAAGTACGAGATAGCACTTCTGCTGCAGTATTCAGTTCTGTATGGAAGAAATAGAAGTTCTAAACTTTAAATTAAGGAAATATAAATTTAAGGATAGAATGACAAGCTTAGAACTCGTTTCTTGGGTGTTTCCATAACTTTCTGAAGCAGAAAGAGGTAAGAAAACAAATGAAAAAGGAAAGAAAATATTAACCTTAGCCTCCTCTCACTAAAATCCTCAAATCTAAAAAAGATTTAAGAAAGCATTTTATTTGACAATGCCTTGGAGGAAAACAAGAGCCAACCTGGGGGTGGGGGGCAGAGGAGAAACCCACAACTGTATACTTTCAAACTCTTTCCTTCATTTTTGTTGAATTATGTGTCTTCTACCTCTAATTTATATTTGCTGTGAAGAAAAAAGGGCCTATTTTTAAGCTGAGGACTTATTCCACTTCCTCAGAAGGCAAGAAAAATACAAAATGAGGAAAATTATGACCTAATGCAAATTTTCCTTCAAGGTAACTATGTTCATTTCATGAAGGGAAGCAGCTGACACAGCATGGCCCCAGCTGCAACAGAGAAGCATATTCCTCTCCCAGACAAGTGGCTCTAAATGCTTCTCCCACTCAAAGGAGGAAACAAGTTGGGCTTCACATCTATGCACCTCAAAATAAAGAGGTGAAACTTTTCATGCATTAATATTTTCAGCGGGTTTTCCAAATAGTTAAGCAGTTGCCTTTAATGAACATTTTAAAATATTCTCCCTGTGTTTTCATTCCAAAGAAAGAATGTGCTTTACTCTCTGATATTAACATTTTTCCCGAGTATAAACGCTTCTCCCCAAGAGATCCAAGAATTACTTTGTAAAATAAGATTTCTTGAACCTGAAGTCTTATTTGGTATAAATATAAATTTTTAAAAAATAACAATCAATCAATATCAAATTTCTTGATAACTTGTTATGATCTGAATTTAGGTAAAATACTATTATCTACTTTCTATTGCAAAGCAAAAATTGAAAATTAAGTATTTACAGAAAGATACAGTATCACACCACTATAAGGAATAATTTTGTAGCATAAAGCCAATAATATGTTATGTTTCTATTTTTTCTTTTATATATTATGTTTCTTATTGAAGACTTTTAGAAAAGATAATTTTGAGAAAACTGAGCCAGGTTTTTAGTGGCTGTTAGTATGATTTTAAAATAAATGCTTTTGATATAATTTTTTACTTTCTAAGGAAGTAGCATTTTTCCCCATTGAATGTTACCATGTTACTACCTTCTAGTTGTGAAATCTCATTATTGTTACAAAATTTTAAAAAAAATTTGATGTTATAATATCTTCCAGTATCAAGATAGTCACCCATATCTATATTTTGATTTGTTCCTTACCTTTTATCCCACAATGCTTCTAAGTCTTACACTTTCCTTCTTCATAACAATGTTACTTTTCTCTCTGTAATTCTCAACCCATTTTACTGGTTGAGTAACCTAAAAATCTAGACCACTGAATTTTGTAGGTGAAATTTTGCTTAATGATTGACTAAGAGATATTTGTGTTAACAATTTTGAGAATACCTTGGGTAGTTCATTGGACCCATTCCCAGAAAATACTCTTCTTGAGACTCTTTATTTAACAAGTTCACCTCTTAACATTCTAAACTATTTCCCTTTGAGCAGAAACAGAATATCGTAAGCATGAAGCTGAATTTGCTGTTTGACAGAGTTTGTTATTTAAAACCAGGCTTCTTGGCCAAATCTAAGTGGCTGAGATTTGGGGCAATCTTCTAGTAGTTTTACAAGCGATTGTCCTTAAAATCCGAGTTTCTTCAGGTGAATCCATATATACATCAGTGAAAGTAACATCCCTACTCCCCATTCTATTTTTACCAATATCTAAGTGTAGGTTTAGCCATAAGAAAATTGGCTACCCCCACAATTTCATGATGCTAGAGGATACCTGTCAACTATTTCAAAACAAAGGGCATTGGCTGGCATCAGTGAAACAAATGAAGTTCAGCTTTGAAAACTGATTTTATAAGTGTTTTTGTTTCCACTATGCCTCCTGGAACCTCTTTCCAATACGTTTTGCGATAGTGTGGTTACTCTCCTATTGCTCTCTGAAAAAAAGATAAGCACCTTACTTTTTAGAGAGAAGAGAAAATGTTCTCCCCACATTAGATTAAGGTCAATTTATGAAGCCCAAGTACTTTTTGTTTCAGCATAGATTGTTCCATCTGTCTCATGGACAACTTTTTTGGCCAAGGAAAATATCTACAAAAGCAAATATTTTATTGATATAGCTGGATTTCTCTACAGAAGAATATATTATTAAATTTTCTGTGTCATAAAAATTTGAAATTATGATCACAGTTTGTGATAAAAGAGACATCCATTTCCATAGTTTCAAAAGTGTTCAAAAAAAGTCCCCAAATAGCTTACATGAGAGATTACACTACACAATTGGATAAGCTTCTTTTCTTTCATAAAGGTGCACAGAGTAAGTTTTCTTTGTGCTGAAGATTTTTTTCCTCCAAATCTACTTATTACTTACTACTTAGAACAATATGTATAATTCCCTTCTTGGAATCTGTTAACAGTCCTTCTTAATCAAGATAAACATTAGAAGTCAATAATATAAAGCTAAAAAAGTCAATATCTATGCGATATAAGTGGATCTTTTTATTTATTTGTTTCCCACATTCTTCCGAAAGAGGCTATTTTGATCCATAAAATGTCAGGCCTGTCTGGACTTCTGAAATAGTTATTCTTGCTAGAATACTGTGAATAGAAGTCCTGAACATGGGAAAATATTGACATTTGAAGATTTTTGATTGTTTCCACTTTTAAAAATGTAACAACTTTTCTATCATGCTAATTTTTAAATTAAATACAGAAGATATGACCCCTTTAGGCACCTTAATAATTACATTAAGCAGTCTTTAGCTTATTACATTTTAATTAATTCTGCTTGTTTGTGTACTGTTTAGGTATGCTACCCTATTATTTGATAGGTACATATTCAGAATTGATTATTCTTGAAATAATACTTCCTGAAACATGGCCTTTCAACCTTTTAGGAGAATCCCAGTGAAAGAGCTGTGAGTCAGAAATGGTCCCAGCAGAAAACAGAGTGCAACTAAGGATAATTTGAGAAGGATTTAATAAAGAAAAATTGTAGATGTTTGAAGAAGGTTTATAGAAACCACAAAGGAGAACATTATTATCATCCTTAAGTTTGAAGGGGAAAGACTAGGGAATGGTTTCCAGAACGCAGAAGGGAGCACGTGTAGAGTAGGCCACCTTGAGAGAAGCTATGCCCATAGGATAAAGGACAAAGGAAGTCTAAGGTGACCCCATAGGGAAAGAGTCAGGGAATAAATATCCCTCTTTGCCCTTTATATGAGCCAATACCAGGCATTTCCATAAGCTAAAATGCACTGCTTAATATGGTAGCCTAGTCACAGATGGCTTCTGAGCATTTGAAATGTGGTTGTAAGCGTGAAACACACACCAAATTTTGAAAACTCAGTATTAAACATGTAAAATATCACATTAATAATTTTATGTTCATTAAAAATAGAAGGATGATATTTTGGACATATACACTCAAGGCACATATTAAATATTAACATATTATTAAATATATATTTATCAATATAAGTAATACTTTGTAAATAATATTTAAGCTATATTAATACTAATTTCACCTGTTTCTTTTTAATTTTTAAAGTGTGCTACTGGAAAATTTAAATGTTTAAAAAATTATGAAAATTAAAAAAAATTTATATAATATCCTAGTCTATATCATATTATTTCTCTTGGAGAGCACTAGGATAAACCCACCAGAAATTAGAGGATATTCAGGAGTCTGTTGACACAATTAATTATAGGCCAACTTCCTATAGTAGAAAGTAGGGTGGAGAAGGAAGGGAAGTGGACCTGGAGAGGCCAACAGAGATATCTGGCTTAGCCTATTAATAAAGAAAATTAACATAAAAAAGTTTATTCTAGGTATGAGGACATTTCTCTTGGTGATTTACATTGTTGGCCTGTGAAATTATTTGTTACCATGTTTGTTAGGACATTCCACATCAATGAAAACTAACATTTTTAAAAAGTAGCATTGGGGGTGGACCAAATAATCAGCTGAGTCCTTTAGAATTGTGTTTTCCTTCCTATGCATGTTCCATCTTGCTAAACCCTAATTATAAATTGAAATTTATATCATGGAAGTATATTTAGGTCTGTAAGGGATCGCTACAGCAGTCCTGACAGGTAGAAGACATAATTAAAATGGTTTTTCAGAATGGTGTTTTGATTAAAAGTTTTTGATAAAAATGATTTGATAAAACATATTTGATAAAAAATCTTGTTAAGAAAACTTTAAATTTAGGTATTTATTAATTAAACAAATATTTGAGCACCTTTTACATTTACCCATGAAGCTTACAGTCTAACATTAACAGAGGGATATTTAGACAGTAAACAAGCAAATAAGTAATATTAATTTAATAGATTTTCCTATATTACAAAGGAAGAAAAGCAAGCCAACGTATTAACATTGACAATGAGTATAACGATGACTGAAGTGTGATATTTTCAGATTATTTTTTAGATTAGAATGGCGCATTAGTTTTCTATTGCTGTGTAACAAATTACCATAAACTTAACAGAGTAAACAACACCAATTAATTATTTTATGGCTCTGGTGGTCAGAAATCTGGCACAGTGGGGCTGGGTTCTCTGCTCAGGGTCTTGAAGGCTGAAATCAAGGTATTGACTGGGATTCATTCTTGTCTGAAGGTCCTGCAGGATAATATGCTTCTGTCAATGAAAGAATGTTTAAATCTAAGGAAAAATTTTGTGAGAGTTTATTTGAGACAAAAAACTGAGGACATGCACAGAAGCAAGATCTAATGACTGAAAAAGTGCTTCAGAAAATGGTAGTTTTGCCGTTCATTTTATACATTTAGAGCCAAAGGAGAAAACGTAAAGAATATTACATGAAATCCACTGGTGGTAGGTTAAGGAGGTAGGAGAAAGCAAAGTGGGGGAAATCTCTAAAATTGGCTAAAAAACAAAATGGAGAGACACTCCTCTTACCTTGGTGGGTACACTGAACATTAACAGTAAATAAAGATGGTATGCGGGCATCAAGATAACAATGAGTTTCTTGGTCTCATGCTCTGGTGCCTGCGGTTGTGCCTTTGAGGGGTCTGGAAAAGAAAATTACTTTGACATTTCAAAGGTATGTTGTACTAGATGCATAAGAACAATGCACAGGGCTTAAGGTAAAGAATGACCTTTGCTAAGAAAGCTATAGGCCTGAGACGTGACTACTCACTGTGACCTGCCAAGTTAGGAATTTATGATCAGTCCATCCAATGTAGTTGCTTTAAGTCACTGAGCTTGTCAGTTCTACTATGTAGCTCTTTTTTGGTTCATCCTTCCAAACGCAATGCTATTATTAGCAGAATTTAGTTCCTTGCAGTCGTAGGACTGAGATCCTTGTTTCTTTGACAGCTGTCAGTGAGGCCACTCTTACCTTCCACAGTTTGCCCACATTCTTTGACTTCCTCCGTCTTCAAGTCAGCAATGGCATATGAAGTCCTTCTCATGCTTTGAATCTCTGACTTCTGCTAGTAGCCAGAGAAAATTATTTTTAAAAGGCTTATATGATTAGGTCAGATCTACTTTGTTAATATCCCTATTTTAAGGTCAGCAGATTTGAGACTTTGATTCCATCTCCAAAATCCCTTTATAGCAAGAGCTAGATTAGTGTTTAATTAAATAACTGGAAGAAGGCATATGCATACACCAGGGCTAGGAATCTTGAGGGGCTATCTTAGAATTCTGTTTCCCACAGAATGGTCAGCAAAGAAAAAGCCTCTCTGAGGAGTTTCCACTTGACCTAAGGCCTGAAAGAGGAGAAAGAATCAGCGATAAGATTTAGGGGGAAGCATTATAGTCAGAGAAAATAGCAAAAGCCAAGACTCTAAGGCAAGGCAGAGATTTAGTTGTTCAAAAAACAGAGAGAAACCATCAGGACTAGCTTGTGGTGTGGGAAAGTATACAGAGTTGAGGTCAGAAAAGTAAGCAGACTTGAGACCCAGAAAAGAAATTCGGAATTTAGCCTAATTGCAAAATTGCAATGAGAATCTTCTATTGAAGGGTTTAAGTGAATGAGGTACATTTTCAAATGACTAAAGATATCTTCTTTTCTGTAGCACCCTCACCAAAATGTACACTTGACCACATCTTGGTATGTGGATTCTTCCCAGGTATCCCCATACTTTTTCTTATGTTCTTGGCTTAATGAGTGCAAGACATATTGAAATCCATTTCATTGAATTTGTTTTTATAGTTTCGAGTGCTGTGATACACTGCTGATTATAATTTTATAAAGTAGATAAAAATAAACAAATATTGTAGAAAGAACATTGAAAATTGAAGTCCTTTATTTCCTGATTATACAGTCTTTGATTAAAATAAAGCTTAGTCTAAGTAATACTAGGAAGATTGTTGCTTAAAATTTTTTATTTTATATAAGCTTGAGGGAAGGAATAATATTTTCTCTTTCATGAGAAATGCATATGCTATATCTAGACTTTAAAATTCATTGATGTAAGAGGCTACATTATTTGACGTTTGGATAATCATTTGGGTAATTTTCTCTTTCTTTTCTGCATCCAGTGTGCTGAATCATCGGCATAGTATACAAACAGCCCTGATTTTTGAGATGATGTACATCTCAAATTGGGAATTCCTCAAAAAATTACAAAGGAAATACCATTTCAAAAATTCTGAAAGCCTCTGGAAGCATATAGACCATCAAATTCTGCAAGTCTATCAATATATAGATAGCTATATCCATATGTCTATTGTGCAAAAGCTGATTTTTACTATTAGAGTTTACCAGAGAAACATACAGTGAACAACATCTTTAGGGCCTTATACTTTCTATGATTTCCAAAATTTCTACTCTCTTCCTGTTTTGTCTATGCTCCAAACTCTTGTTTACAACCATCATGTATCTTCTTGTTCCATCTTTCTCTTTCTTTACTGTCACATGATGTTAATCACTATATGCCTTTGTACTATCTTTCAAGTGATCCCACATATCTAGATAACTCCTATATTATTTCTACATTCTATCATTAAATGAAGCTTCAGGCAAAACTAGAAAAAAATCAGTGCCAAATGTCCCTAGGAACTGCCCTGCTCAGGAATGGAGCACCAGGTTCTCTGCATTCTTTGCACAGAGTCAGACACTAATTTGACCAGAGTGGGTACCTGGTCAACTAAGGTCCACCCATAAAAATGCCAATAACCTATAAAACTGATGAGTACAAAAGGTTCTGCCCCAGAAGGTGAGTTAATTTACTAAGCCAGTTAGCCTATCTCCTTTCAGAGTTTTATCTGAAAGTTTCAGGAAAAATTTCTTAGTAAGTGTGCAAGAGCAGAATGAGCAGGCCAGTTAGGAAAAATAGAGATAGGAGAAAGACTGTAAGTAATAAAGAGAAAATAATTGGTTGCCAAATATTTTGGTTATCTATTGCTGAATTACAAATTACTCTCTAACTTAGGGCTTTCAATAATAATTTTATTTTCTCATGATTCTGTGTGTCAGGAATTAAGGAAGAATTTGGTTGGCTAGTTCTTCTGCTCCACTTGTCATTAGCTGTCTCATTCACTCATTTGCACTCACCTGGTGATTGAGCTGGACTGGAAGTTCCAAGCAAGCTTTACTCCAGTATATGGCTCTTGGGTGCTCCTCCATGTGGATTCTCTTCCTTCGCATGGTTAGCTCGGGCTGCCTCATGGCATGGGGGGTCTCTGGGTAGTTGTACTTCTGACTTAGTGGCTGACTTCTAAGAGAGAATATTCTAAGAGGGGCAGAAGCAGAATATACAGATCTCTGAGGACCTAGCCTTGAAGGTTATACAGTCACTTCTGCCATGTTCTATTTGTCAAAGTATTCAGTAGAGCTAGTCTAGATTCAAGGGGAGGGGAAATAGACCTCACCCCTTGATGAGAGGTGTGGCACGAATTTGATGATATCTTTAAGTCACCATATCAGGTTTACCTCAGAGCCATATGGCTTTCCAGTTTTGAGTCTTTGTACTATGCAAATGGAAGGTCCCAACACCCAGATTTGGGTGGTGGTGGTGAGACTGGGATGTTGTTCAGTGCTACTTAAGTCATAATTTGCTGATAATCACTATGCTTATTAGTCATGTTTTGCTTAAATCATGTCAAATCCACAATATCTATCTAGTCTAGGGGTATAAATAAGGATTTTAACTTTATTTAAAGCTTTGCCAGCAATTATTTTCTACAGAATCCCCTTAAATGTGCTAAAAAACTCTCATTAAGTTACTAGAACAATACAAATATAAAATTAAAAAAATACAAAACAGATCTTTATAATTGGCTTTTTTATTTTTTCTTTTTAATATTATTTTTGAAATTAAATCCATTGGGGTGACATTGGTTTAAAAAACCTATATAAAATCATATAGGTTTCAAATGTACAATTCAATGATACCTCATCTGTATACTGCATTGTGTATTTGCCACCCAAAGTCAAATCTCCTTCTGTCACCGTATATTTGACCCTCTTTACCCTTATCTACCTCCCCTGCTTTCCCTTTTCCTTCTGGTAACCACTAAACTGTTGTCTGTGTCTATGAGTTTTTATTTGTTCATTGTGTTCATTTGTCGCTTTCAGTTTAATGTCCCACATATGAGTGAAATCATATGGTTTTCAACACTTTCCGTCTGACTTATTTTGCTTATCTCAAGATCCATCCATGTTGCAAATGGCAGTTTTTCATCTCTTCTTATGGCTGAGTAATATTCCATAGTATATATGTACCACAGCTTCTTTATCCAATCATCTATCAAAAGATAACTTTGGTGGTTTTCATGTCTTCGCCACCATGGATAATGCTGCAATGAACATCAGGGTGCATATATCTTTACAGATAAATGTTTTCAAATTTTGGGGGGAGATATCCAGAAGAGGGATTGCTGTGCCATAATAGCTGTACCAATTAACATACCCACTAGCAGTGTATGAGGGTTTCTTTTCCCCCACAATCTCTCCAATACTAGTTATTACTTGTCTTGTTGATAATAGCTTCTTACAGGTGTGAGGTGGTAGCTCAATGTGGTTTTAGTTTGCATTTCCCTAATAGCTAGTGATGCTGAACACCTCTTTATGTTTGTTGGCTATTTATATGTCTTCTTGGATTGTTTGTTTTTTTGTGGTTGAGTTGCATGAGTTCTTACGTACTTTGGATATTAGCCTCTTATTGGAGGCATTGTTTGCAAATATCTTCTCCTGTTCAGTTGTTTGCCTCTTTGTTTTGTTGATGGTTTCTTTTGCTGTGTGGAAGCTTTTTAGTTTGATATAGTCCCATTTATTTATTTTTGCTTTGACTCCCCTTGCCTTTGAGGTTTAATTCATAAAATTCTCTCTAAGACCAAGGTCCATGAGTTTAGTATCTATGTTTTCTTCCATGCAATTTATTATTTTGGGTCTTATATTTAGGCCTTTGATTAGTTTTGAGTTAATTTTGGTGTGTGATAGGATAACAGTCTAGTTTCATTCTTTTGTTTGTGGCTTCCAATTTTCCCAGCGCCATTTATTAAAGAGGCTCTCTTTTCTCCATTGTATGTTTTTGGCTCCTATGTCAAAAATTACTTCCCATATATATGTGGGCTTATTTCTGGGCTCTTAATTCTGTTGCATTGGACTGTGTCTGTTTTTCTGCCAATACCATTCTGTTTTCATTATTGTTACTTTGTAGTATAATCTGGAGTCAAGAAGTGTTCTTTTTTCTCAGGATTGCTTTGGCTATTTAAGGTCTATTGTGATTCCATACAAATCTGGTGATTTTTTTTGTTCTATTTCTTTAAAAAATGCCACTGAGATTTCGATAGGGATTGCAGTAAATCTGTATATTGCTTTTGGTAATAATAAAGGCCATATATGACAAACCCTCAGCTACTATCATACTTAGTGTTGAAAAACTGAAAGCCTTTTCTCTAATATTAGGAACAAGACAAGGATGCCTGCTCTCACCACTCTTATTTATTTATTTTTAAGCGAGGCAACCCTCGGTTGACCTCACAGATTCCAAGGACCTTTCCAGTTTATAATCCCTTATTTTTTATTTTTTTATGCCTACAGCACCTGGTCTTCCTAGATGGTCTCCCATCCAAGTACTAAGCAGGCTTAGCTTTCGAGATCAGACGGGATCGGGCTTGTTTAGGGTAGCATGGCCGTAGACTCACCACTCTCATTAAATATAGTATTGGAAGTCCTAGCTAGAGCAATCAGGCAAGAGAAAGAAATAAAAAACATCCAAATTAGAATGAAGCAATCAAATTGTCATTTTTTGTAGATGACATGATTCTTTATATAGAAAACTGTAAAGATTCCACCAAAAAACTATTAGAAACAATAAACAAATTCAGTTGCAGGATACAAAATCAATGTACAAAAATCTATTGTGATTTTATATACTAATAATGAAATTTCAGAAAAAGAAATTAAAAAAACAATTCCTTTGCAATTGCAACAAAAAGAATCAAAAACCTAGGAATAAACTTAACAAAAAAGGTGAAGGACCTATATGCTGGAGACTACAACACATTATTAAAATAAATTGAAGAAAACACAAAGAAATGGAAAGATATTTTATGTTCATGGATTGGAAGAATGGATTGGAAGATAGTTAAAATGACCATATAATTGGTTTCTTTAAAAATTTGTGCAAAAGAGAGAGAAAAAAAGACATCTGGCCTGATATATGAGGCATAATAAAAGTGATTATGTGTTGAAGAGGGAGTATGACAAGGATTAGAATTTGATTGTACCCCATTAATCAAGTAAGCACAGGTGTAACACATATTAGTAAATTCTTTTCTGATCTACCTGAAATGACAAGGGCTTTTTAGAATAAATGCTGTTTTTACATTTCATGGGACAGAAGTATATTCAGAATGCATATAGCATATAGCATATTCCTCAAGGAATTTGCAGAGTAAGATGGGTGGGAGGGGGACAGAAGGCACATGCAGTGGCCAATCTGGAATAACCCAGAGTAAAAAAGACGTCCCTGTTAATTTGTAGGAAATAAAACCCAAGGCACTTGAAGACAAGAAAAAAGTCACATTAGGGCTGGAAGACTTCTATCTCGGCCTGTATGTATGTATGTATGTATGTATGTATTTTTACAAATAATTCTAAGGCAGTTAAAAAACTTACCCAAAATTTCATAATTACTTGGGTACAGCCATTTGACTTTATGTAACTACCACACCATATATGCAAGTGATATTTTGGACCTTTTAAACATCACCTTTGGTTCTGTCACCATTTATGAGATCTACTTCTCTTGTGTTTTCTTTTAAGACAGGCTTTGATATTAATTTTAAAACGATTTCTCCTGTTTTAAATCAGGTTTTCTCAAATTTTAATGTTAAGTAGTTCTGTGGTTCTCATAAGCTCCCAGATGATATTGATGATGCTTGTCCGTGGGCCACACTTTGAATAGCAAGTAATTATGCTATTCGGGTATCAAAACTTGTCCCTAAAATACCAGTGGAAATCACCAGGAAATTAATATTAGGTATAAATGCCAAATGAATTCTACTTTCCCAGGATAGCCAAAGATTTATTCATTTGTTCAAGAAATACTTATCAAGAGCTTGCAATATGTTAGGTATTGTTTTAGAAAGAGAAAAAATAAAATGTTTACTATAATTCTATTATTATAATGAAACAAAGCACCAAATTTGCGCTTACTTTTAAGTCACTTTTGATGTGCCCAAACAAGTTGCTTTTTAATGCACTTTGGATATAGATTATATGTACTGAAAGACCTTTACTAGGAATAGGCTTTTTGTTCTATCACTATGTTGGTCAAGTTCCTAGAAATAACTTTTGGAGACTACTTTCAGTGAAATGTTGCTCCAAAATAAAATGTTTCACCAATTAAACAAGTGGAAAGACTTGTTTTCCTTTTAGTCCACAGAGGAAATACAGCTTTTATCGTATGGTACTTGAATTTGTTAAATGTACACAGAATGCTTTGTGTGACCCTTATGCTAGGATCACTGATTTGCTTCCACAGCTGCCCCCTGTGGTCTTTTGTGACATAACCCAGGTCAGGTTGATCTGCCAAATAAATAATATTACTGAATGTCAACCAGAAAAACGAGCTGAAATTATTTGGTACTGCCTTCCCTCATTGCAAGGGCAGCGACCTTAGCATTTTTTAATCCAATGAGAAGCTCACTTGATTATTAACCTGTGAGTTACATCAAGTGACCAATTATACCCCTGACAGCAAAAGCGTGAGCTTTGTCGAGCCTTGGAACTCTCTCAACACATCCTTAGGAGGTGCTGCTTTGTAACTATCAGTTGGTGGCTGCGAGAGAAAAAAAAAAAAAAAAAGATAGCAGTAATGCTATTGCGACAGTGATTGCCCCAGCCTCTTCTTTCAGTTAATGAAATGTCGAAAGTTCAAGACCTAAGTTGGTGGAACTAACAAGAACCTAAAGAACCTCTTGCTGGAGTGAAGGCTTTAGGATTTAAAGCTTATTCACAAATATGCTCTGAGGATCATATTTTGTATGCATTTGCTATTCACTGTAATTTATTTATTCATGAATATCTTTTTATCACATTAAGTGTAAAATACTTGTGAGCAAAAATAATGCTAGCTGTTTGTCCACTGTGCCCTTCTACAGACTTGTTTGTTATAAGTGTTCAGAACTGCTTGGTGAACAATAACAGGACACAATCTGCGTACTTATCTTCTTTATTAGCATTAAATGATCTCTGTTTATTCCAAAGAGGTTTTCTTGGTCCTCTTCTTGCCTTCCTGATAATGGCTGGATTAGAACATTAGACCCTCAAAAAAGTTTAGGTTAATTCCCATTACTCCACAATTGACTTTTCTGGAAAGACAGAAGCGCAGATTACATAAACTGTCTGAATATCTTCTGGGTAATCTAAACCTTGGTTGGTTTTGGGAATTCGAAAGGAAGTATTAGAGAAGTGAACTCTATTAGCAATGGTTTCAGGAGGACCTAAATTTACTCTTCAGTTTCTCCTCAATTGCTTATATTCCATGGGATTCAAGGAGTAACGTATCTGGATATAACTTAGCAAAGTTTTTCTTGAAAAATCTCCCACATCCTTATGATTATATTACTAAATATAATATCTTATATGGTGATAGAACTAGGACACTGAAGATATCTTCAAGGAATATTATCCATGAATATTCTGGCCATATGATTCTAAATATAGAACCAAGCCCTACAGTATTAAAAAATATGCCTTATTCTGACCACCCCTAGACCCAACTGCCTGTTGGGAAAAAGTTTTTTTTTTTTTTTTTTTTTTTTTTAATGCCTACAGCACCTGGTCTTCATAGGTGGTCTCCCATCCAAGTACTAACCAAGCTCGACCTTGCTTAGCTTCTGAGATCAGACGGGATTTGGCGTGTTCAGGGTGGCATGGCCGTAGAAAAAATGGCAGATTAAAAAGAACCAGTAACAATCTCTAATGCTTCCCTAGCATCACTGCACACCAGGTACTGTGCTAAGAACTTTGTGTGCATCAACTCATTTAATTTTCATGATAACTCTATAAAATAGATATAATTTTTGTACCAATTTACAAATGGAGAAACTGAGGTACAAAGAGATGTTAAGAAATTTGCCCAAGGATACTCACTAGAAAACACAAAAAGGATCCAAACTCAGATTTACCTAACTCTGTTCTAACCCTTGGTATACTATGTGGCCCTTCTTCAACTGGCAGATAGAAACAGAAGTGTTGTCAATTCTAAAATCACACTGTAAAGGTGAAAACCTAAAATAAATGAGCTCATCAAATTGGCATATGCAATTTTTCTAGTCTTGTAAATATTGTTTTCGTGCCTTGAAAAGATATTTTTTTTAGCAGAATAGGCTGAGGAAAAACAAGGATTTAACATGATTTCATATGGACAGTCTGCAGCAGAGGTGAAGAGAGAATTTATATTCATTGGCACCCCAAAAGATATATTCACTATAGTAGATTTTGCTTCGGGCAAGCCCTATCCTATTGAGAGAGCAATTAACATAAGTCTACTCTCATAACAATAGCAATGAGGATTTTAAAAAGATAAACACTACTTCCTGATTTTAGTTCAACAGATTAACTTCTTATTGTGCTTCATGACTGCAGGCTTGAATCATAAAGTAGACGCAATATTTAATTCTATATACTTCACTTGAATTTATATAGTAGAATTTCCCTTCTTGTATAGTCTTATGATTTGCAAAATCTTTTATGTACTTCATGTATTTGTGCATTATGCAAATATTTCATTATTATTGAGCATTTTCTTTCCTTCTTCTCTTCTTCTTTTAGTATAAATGTCTGAAATGACTATCTTGCTATAGACAGCTCACCTATCCTTTCTTTTCCTTTCTCCTTCCATTATCCCCTCCCTCCCTCTCCCCCTTCTTCCTTTCTCCTCCTCCTCTCTCTCATAGTGTCTTTCTTTTCTTAGCATAAATTGTGAGAAGTAATCAAAGTAATAATATTTTTGCAACTCTTGAAACTTCTGGCCAAATTATTTACCAAAAACGTATATCAATTTGTGCTGAAATCAGAAACGTATGAACCATATTTTTCATCTTTACAGAATTGTTAATTATAATTTTAAATGTTAGAATGATTCCTCATTAACACAAATTTTACCTTTCGAGGAGGTTTTCTTTTAGAGCTTTTCATCTTGTATGTTGTTAGAGAACTTAATCTTTTGATAATTAAAAAATTCTTAAAATATTTCTCTTTTTATAGACTACCAGAATCAATCTATTCTCCATCATCCATGTCTGCTCAAGAGCTATGAGTCACATGGCTCTGTTAAAGTATCTCTCCTTGTTTGTGCGCTTGAGACTTTAAACTGCTACCTCAGTCTAGGAAAAGAAATTCCTCAGGGCTAGCTTCTTTTTTTTTTTCACCACAAGCTGAATTTGCACTTAGAGGTTCCCATTTTCTTTCTCTCGATGTTACCCAATAGATACCACAAAGTAACTGGCAGTAGAAAACTCTTGTGCCTCTAATTATAAGAAGAGCACTAACCCTCAAAGAATACAGTTTGTTTTATGTGTGGAATAATCAGCTACTAGTACTGATTTGGTTTCACACATTCCCCCTTTGATGAAGTTCTAAGAGAGGAGGATGATGGACAAGAGTGGCTGAAAATTCATTTTTTTGTAAACAGTATCACCACTTATCTATTCAAAAGTTATCTGTGAAAGTTTTTTTTTTTTAATTTGAGAAACTTTTCCATTTTGAAAAACTTTGAACCTATAGTCAAATTATGGGAATAATACAATGAACACATAGATTCTTCATCTACATTCACTAATTGTCAATATTTTGCCACATTTACTCAGTCTCTTTTTTTTCTATTACATTTTTTCCTTGCGCCAGTTGAGAATAAGTTGAATCTTATTATTTTTCTTACTCTTAAATACTTAAGCACATATCTCCTAATAATAAGACATTCTCCAGCGCAACCATGATGTAATTGTCACTCTCCAAAAAATTTATCATTGACTCAATACTATTGTCTAATATGCAGTTCATATCCAAATTTCCCCAATTGTCCCAACACCTGTAAAACTTTTTTTTTTTTTTAAATCTAGGAATCTATCAACGATCATGTATTTTTTTACCCTTCTTTATTCTAGAACAGCTTCTTGGGCTTTTTTTCTCTTTTCCTCTTTCATGACATTGACATATTTGAATATCTTAGGGCTGGCTCTCTCCACCTTACATTTTGAAATATGAAAGATGTTTTTTTGACTGTCATATCAATCTACTTTTGATGTAATTTCTCTCCGTGTGTCTTTCTTTTATGTCTCTCCTCACTCTCACCCCATGTCTCTGTACTGTCCTTTATTTATCTAGAGAGCCACTTTCTTCTCTTTCATCAGTTTTTGGGATACTTTTTTGTTTTACATTAATTTTTTTCCTTTTATTTTTCTTAACCAACTTTTCCCCTTCCCTCTATGCACTCGTCTGTTTCCTTGAGATAATGCTATTTTTAAAAGTTATAATTGGCTTGGTATTATTTGTCTTCTTTCTGACTCTTTGGCATCTCCCTTTAAGACTGTGGGTACTCTGCAAAGACAACTTTTTTTTTTACAAATATTTTCTAAATTGTAATTTAAATTATCCTTTTAGAGTTATACTTGCTTTTTCATCTTCCCAGCTCACTTTCCTTTATGTAGGTCTGAACTTATTTTCCAAGTTGCACTAAACTAGAAGTTTACTTATATTAAAATTATATTTATTTAGATAAAGTATATTATGAAATCCTTGACTCTTTGGTAGAAAAATGCATTTTATCATATTTCTGGTTCAACATTCATAAGATTCTGTCTATTTTGCTCAACACAAACCTTGGATTTAAAGTTTAAAAGACGGAAAATAAGCTTAACATAGCTAAACAAACATACTTATTGAAAAATAGCTATTATAAAATAGCATTCTGATTATATAAAGATAATACTATTAAATACAGCTTCATTAAAGAGAATGTAAGACCTGGAGGAACCTTAGAGTTAATGAATTTATTCCCCTCGGTTTTCAGATGAAGAGACTGACAGTCCAAATTATTTAAGGTCACAATAGGTTGGTGGCAGAGACAACCACCATATCCTGATTCTCAGTTCAAAATTATTTCTTTTGCTCTCATTATGTTTCAATTCAATATTTTCTTGAAATAATATTTTGATATATAATCATTGCAAAGCACTTGGAAATGTGAGACAACAAAATGTTAAGAAGGCCCAAGACAACGTCATCAGCTATATCTTATGATTGTTTTAAAAATATAGTCTTGCTTTGATACCTATAGCTACAGACCCAACTTTTATTGAATTATTGCTTTGTACTGTGACTCTTCTTGGTATTTTGCATTCATTCATTTAATCTCTACATTATCCCTAAAATTTGGTATAGTATTATCATCTCTGTTTTACAAATGCAAAAAATGAGGCACAGAGAGCTTGAGTAACTTGTCTAAGGTTATTTATTGATTGTGTCACAGTGGGCTGCAAATTCATTCTGTATGTTTCCAGGGTTATGCACATAACTGTTATATATTGCCTCTCTTGGTCTTAAGAGCTTCAAACACAAATGCCACTTATTCTCTCTCACAGAAGTAGAAACCGAGGTATAGATATGTTTGAATGATTTATTTATCATTACCTAGTCAATGAGATGCCAAAAGCTATCCAAAACTGTCTTTGCCTCAAATTGGAATTTTCCCAGTATCACAAATGTGCTATATTCTCTATTCTAAGAGGATTGCTGATGAAACTTCCAACAGGAATTTTAGTTAGTTACATTAATTTGTCACGTTGTTTCTTCTTGCCACTGTGAATGGCAAGATGGCTGTCTATAGTTTATGTTCTGTCATCTCTGATTATGAAATTGTTTTTTTTCTATGCAGAGCTAAGTCATTTATATCTGCTAGAGACCAGATATTAATAACTAATTAACACTCTCCTTTTAAAAATAGAAAATACTAAACTAAACTTGGCATTCAATACTAATTTAACCATTTTCGTTAAAGTGTTAATAATGTTAATATGGCTATTACTAAAAAATAATTTTTAAAATAGTCATTAAAGACTAGGAATAACTTAAATATGGTCAGTAACTAAGTGGATAATAGAAAATTGAATTTTTGGCCAAGATTATGATATATAAACCAAATCGTCAATTAGAGTTGACCTAACAACGGGATAAATTTTGAACTGATGACCTAAGTCCTGAAAATTTCAAACACCTCTGGAAAGACAAACTGTAGTATCTTGTACTTAATGAATAATATATGACACCATGGTAAACTTCCACTAAATTTTAGGCAAGTAGGAAATGATACTTAAGAAGAATTGAGCTGAATTTCACGAGGTTGTGCTTCTGTCTGCTTCCTCCCAGGCATGTGTTGGCTAACAGCTGAAGAATACCTTAGATGAGAAGAGATTGAGGGCCTCTTGAGATTCTCTAGAGACTGAAGACTTAAGGCTTACCTTAAGGTAGGTTTGACACCAACACATAATTTTCCCTGAGGGAATGAGAATGGTCACTAACATCTTGGAATGATGACTTATACAAAAACTCCCGGTGTCTTAAATAAAATTCCCCCTGCTGTTTTGGGGGGTAGCCTACACAGCAGGTCATTACAGCAAGGCCAGAATGTAAGTTGGCCGAGACCTTCCAATGGCATAGCTTGCTTGAAAAATGAAGTTCAAGAATGTAACTCAGGTAGAATGCATGGCTGAGCTAGTTTCTGAGGAAAAGACTTGGATAGAGAGAGAAAGAGGGCATAATAGGAAAGGGAAACCCTAAATACAACCTTTTCTGGTATTCTATATATGACATAAAATTTCAAAGTCTTATACCCTATGTCTATTATAAAACAAATTCTACAAGAAATCTTTTTTTTTTTTTTACTTTTTTCCTCTCTTTAATTCCCTCTTTCCTGACTTCCACCTCTGACCTATGGATGTTGCCGTTTCGGCATGCACGAGGGGCTTGTTGCCCCAGGGGCTTGGTGCCCCAGGGGTTTGGTGCCCCCAGGGTATGGTTCGTGGCTCCACCTGGGGTGTAAACCCAGGACCTTCTGCATGTAAAGCAGAAGTGCTAACCACTACACTATGGAGCAACCCCTATAAGGGATCTTATGTATGAGTCTAAACACGTAAGATGATGCCATATTTTTGTTGAGAGGATTAATAAATTGATAAGAAGATAATAAATTGATAAGTTGAAGAGCATCAAAATGGAAGTTTGATATCTGTAGCAGAGGCTGGGGATATACCCTAATACAAGTATTAAGCAGTTCACTACATTCGAATAAGCCGTGGTTTCAAATTTTCAGGAACTGTTTCTCAAAGGAAAGGTGATAAAGGAGACAGAGGTAAAAACCCCTGTTAGGAAAAGGTAGACAAAGGTAATGGTTTCTTATGGTGACATGTGTTATATTACGGGTCTTATCAGTGGAGGCCCTGAAACACCGTGGAAAACTATTACTGGATTAAAAGCTCTATATTTTAGTTTTAGAAAGGAAAACGACGTTGAGATAGAGCAAGCAAATGGAAACTTTAAATGTGAAGCAGTTTTATTTAAAGTTAACATTAATTTTTTTCTATTTATAAATGAAATGGCATAAACTTAGGTTGATATATGTCAGTTTGCGATTTGGAGAGCATGTGCACTCTGCTATATATCTTGATGATTCTTGACTAATGAATAGCACTTTTATACATGTGTATCGTTATAGGAACTATCTTCCTGGGCTTCTATGGAAGCTGCTTTTCCTCTGGTTCCCACCTTAGGAGTTCACAGTGGCTTAGGACTGAAAGACCTAGGGGCATAGTACTCAACATTTGGATGGTTCAGATTTTCAATTGCATGATTTTAAGTAGAATTTCTCAGATTCACCTGGGAACCTAAACTATGACTTTAGTGAAAAAAAAAAAAAAGTTTAACTCCAATAAGCTAATTTACAAATGCATTTGAAACACATTCTATTTTTAATTTAAGTGTTTGTAAAACTCTCCTCTGTGTGTTTATGACAAACATGTAATATGTTGTTCGCTATCATATATAGCTTTTAGGGACTGTAGACGCTGTGTTTGTTTGGGCCTGTGGAAGGGTGTTTATTTAAAAGCAAAACTTGCTCTCTTTACCCCTGGCTAATACCAAAGGAATTATATATCTCGCTCCTGGCATTTGACTTAATATCTCTCTTTGGATCGAATGAGACAATTTCCAAATTTATGGATTTGCTAAAAGCAAATTTTCCAACTACTTATAATTTAATGAGGAGATTTATTATTTTAATTAAAAAAAAAAAAGTTCCAGGGAAAGTTCCAAAAGCTCTCTTAGCCATTCCAATCTCTCTAGACACTCCTTCACCTGTCACTACTACCCGACTCTACTGGGGCCAGCACTGATTTCTCCACTGTGCTCCCAGGAATGGTAATCAATGCTCTGCTGGTATCCTGATGGTGAAGTGACACAGGATTCATTCTGTGACATTGATGACTTCAATGAATTTCCTGGTATAGCTCAATTTTTTTAGATTTTGCAAGTTTATGTCTTCACCTCTCCTTTCTTGTATTTACTAGTTACTTAGAACTAGGTACTTGATCATTTTTCCAATAGCCAGCAAATGAAGAGAAGGAGGTGGTGTCAGTCCCTGGCTAGATTTCAGGCAACATCAGAAAGTTCATATTCAGCATCAACCATTGATACCTTATTTGGTGTCTTGAGTGGGAACGAGGATTAAGAAACAGTTTACATATATTACCCTGTAGAACAGAGGCCCAAGACAGACAATAAATCCTGGTTGCAAAGTTTCTGAAGCAGGGAACTAGTACCATTTCCCTGATTACATGAGCTCACCACTTAGGGCAAATGAAGGAAAGACGCTCCATTTTGGGTATTAAGAAAAGAAATTCTTGGATGTACAAAATGTATATAGATGGCTATTGTCATGAGAACCATCTTCCTGGGCTTCCCTTTCTCTGATTTCTCACCTTCAAAGTTCTCAATAACTTGATTCAAACATACCTGGGACTTAAACTCAACTCTTTCTCATCTTACATGCTCTTTTGCAATATATTCTTGCTTCTCATCCATCAAGAGGTAGAATGTGTTTCTCTTCCCCTTGAATTTTGGCTGGCCTGTTTCAATTTTGTCCAACACTTAGTAGGTTTTTAGGTACATTATGGGCTGATTAGAATTTCTTTGATTTACAGAACCTAACCACAGATATCGTGAAGACATACATGCCAAGCTTCAAATAGTTTTATCCGCAGAGTCAGTCATAGGAATTGGACCTGGTTTGGTGGATCCAGGGCAAGTGACAATTAGTACTGTTGCTAATGCTTCTAATTCAAAGATGTTAGGAACAGACTTTTTATTGTGCTTAGGGCTTATGAGGCAAAACTAGGAGAAGTGAAAGGAATAGAAAGATCAGGGTAGACGCTGGAGTGGGTGGAGAATATGACAAATGTGCAAGCAGGGCAATTTACAAAGCGATACAGCAAACACGATGAGGTCTTGGAACACTCAAGTCAAAAGAGAAGTTACAACAAACTCCAATAAGACAAGAAAGAGAAATAAGAGGAACTATATTAAAAAGGACAAACCATAGAGATGTGTCCCCAGGAAATGAAGGATTAAACAAAATCCTTCTGACTGGGGCCATGTGTTCTTAAAATAAATTCATCGAATAGAAGGGACTTGTGGAGACTTTAACAATGTTAACAGATTCTCAGAAATGGAGTGTTTTCACTTTGTGTTTTTTTTTCTATTATACATGAAAAAATACACTGCTGATTTACGTTTAGTAGTTATTTCTACATTCTTCATGAAGTTTTGTAACACAGACTTGGAACCAGGCTCAAGAACCTGGCTACTAGCCAAATTGTCGTATTCCTCACATTTGTTAAATATTATTGTACTGAGTATTATATAAAGTGATGAAACTAGGCATAGGCCTTGAAACTCAGAAATTTAAAATTTGATTCAGAATAGTAAAGCATCCTATGACCATTGAAGATATGAAGTAAACACACACACACACACACACACACACACACACACACACACACATCCACCCACCAATGCAGTCCTGAAACATGAGACTTCATAACAGCTGCAGCCAGAACCAACAAAATGCCTGTGACTGTGAAGCCATGGGCAGCAATCACGGTGCACATCACGAGCTGGGAATGCTGGCTCTGATCTAGGTTGGAGCAGTCAAGGCTGTAGGTGAAGGCATCTGTGTTGTCCAGGCAACCTAAAGGGGCTGGAAAGTAGGATAGGTGGTGGGCTGAAAATTCTGTCAGAAGTTAATGTTGTGGTCTTCAGTCCGAAGGCAGTCTGTAGGCAGAATCATTTCCTTTTCCAGAAAACTCAATCTTTTCTCTTAAGGCCTTGAACTATTCAAACAAGGCTCAGCCACCTTATGGAGGGCAATCTGCTTTACTCAAAATCTGTTGATTTAAATATTAATTACATCTAAAAAAGAACTCATAGAAACATCTAGATGAGTGTTTAACTGAACAGCAGAACACCATAGTCTAGACAAGCTGATGCATAAAATTAGCCATCATAATTATCTTTTTCATTTTCCTAATGGTGACATTTGAAGAACAAAATTTTTTTTAAAATGAAGTCCAAGTTATCATTTATTTTAATCACTTGTACTTTTAGTGACATATCTAACAAATCATTTCCTAACCCAAGGACATGAAGATCCACCCACGTTTTCTTTTAAGAGTATTATAGTTTAGCTTTTTAGGTCTGTGATCTATTTTGAGTTAATTTTTATGTATGGTGTGAAGCAAGAGTCCAAATTCCCCACCCCTCCTTTTTTTTTTTTTTTTGGCAGGTGGATATCCAGTTTTTCCAGAGTTATTTGCTGAAAAGACTGCTCTTTCTCCATGGACTTTTCTTGGCACCCTTGATAAAAATCAATTGAGTATATACATGAGAGTTTATTTCTGGAATCTCTATTTTATTCCATTGATCCTTTAATCTACCCTTATGCCAGGACCATACTGCCCTGATTACTATAGCTTTACGATATGTTTTGAATTAGGAAGTGTGAATCTTCTAACTTTGTTCTACTTTTACTAGATTATTTTCTCTATTCTAGATCTCTTGCATTTTCCTATGAATTTTAGTATTGTCTTGTAAACTTTTGTAAAAAAAAGCTGGTTAGAATTTTAATAGGTATTGTTTTGAATATATAGATAAATTTTGGAAGTATTGCCATTTTAACAATATTAAGACTTCTGATCTATAAATATATCTTGCTGTTATTTGATCTTCTTTCTTTCAACAATGTTTTCTAGTTTTCAGTGTACATATCTTGCACTTCTGTTAAATTTATTCTTAAGTATTTTATTCATTTTGATACTACTGTAAATGGAATTGTTTTTAAATTTTATTTCAGATTGTTTATTGATAGTATACAGACATACAGTAGATTTTTACATTGATCTTATATCATGCAACCTTCAACTTTATTATTTTGAATAGTTTTTCAGAGTCCTTAGAATTTTCTAAATACAAAATCATTTTATTTTCAGTTACAGGTAGTTTTACCTCTTCCTGTCACTCTGGATATGTTCTATTTCTTTTTCTTGCTTATTTGTCCTGGCTAGAAATTTCAAGTACAATGTTTACTAGAAATGGCGAAAGTGAGCATCTTTGTCTTGTTCCTGATTTTAAGGAGGAAAAGCATTAAGTCTTTTACCATGAAGTATGATATTAGCTGTAGTTTTTCCATATATGCTTTTTATGAGGTTGAGGATGTTCCCTTCTTTTCCTAGTTTGCTGAGTATTTTTATCATAAAAGTGTTACCTTCTTGTCAAATGCATTTTCAGGATCTATTGAGATGTCATGTATTTTTTTGTCTTTTAATGTTGTTTGTTACATTATTTTTGGACATTAAAACAACCTCATTCCTGAGATAAATCTCACTTGCTCATGTATAATCTCTTTTAATGTTACTGTGTCTGGGTTGTTAGTATTTTGTTGATGGGAAGGGTTGTTTCTTTTTCTATTTTTGGAAAAAATTATAAATTATTGATATTATTTATCTAAGAATTTGGTAGAATTTGCCTGTAAAACCATTTGGGTCTGGGATTTTCTTTGTGGGAAGTCTTAAAATTATTAGTTTAACCTCTACTTGCTATGGGTCTGTTCAGTCTATTTCTTGTTGAGGCACTTTCAATAATTTGTGTCCTTGTAAGAATTTGTAGATTTCATTTAAGTTATCTAATTTGTTGGTTTACATTTGTTCATAATATTTCTTTAAAATCCTTTTCATTTCTCTAAGGTTAATAGTTATGACCTTTCTTTTACTCTTGATTTTAGTAATTCCTTTTTTTTTTTAGCTAAGGGTTTGTCAATTTTATTGATCTTTCAATTAATCAACTTTTAATTTTGTTGATTTTATCTGTTGTTTTTTTATTCTCTATTTCATTTATTTCTATTCTAATTTTTATTATCTCTTTCCTTTCACTTGCTTTGGAATTATTTGCTCTTTTTTCTTTTTTCTAGTTTCTTATGGTGAGACTTTAAGTTACTGATTTGAAATCTTTCTCCTTTTTAAATATAGGTGTTTATAGCTATATATTGCTCTCCAAGCACTGTTTGAGTTGCATCCTATAAAGGTTTAATTTACAAGCAAGTCGTCACTGAGGGCAAGTGGTGCCTAATCCACTGTGGAACTCTTTGAGATTTTGTGATACGAAATACTTTGAATTTATCCCACTTATGGGCTGAAGGATGTTCACTAACTCTCATCATTTACTAGCTGAGGGTTACTTTGGGGAGGCATTAATTACCTGATACTCCTGGCTTTCTCTACACTCTGATGGCTATAAAGAGAACCTTCAAGCAAAACTTGCAGTGCTGGCAGTTAGAAGTCAGGTCTATATGCACAGAAATGAGAAAGGATAAGGTATCCTGTGTAAGGCACTATGAGCATCTGTTTTACTCATGAAATGTTGTGATTCTTTGTTAATGGCAGATTTACAAGGTACAATGGCTTGTCCTTTATCTTAGAGTGCATGAGGACATGTCCCAATATATATCATATCATTGGTTCCCTAAAAGTCTTCAAAATATATGGCTTTGAACCTGGTAGCTTTCTCTCTGACTCTCTGGCATGAATGATCTCACTATAGCAATCTGACTACTAACCGCTTCCTATTCATCATATATTGTCAATATAATAGACTAGCATAATGTTCGGCAGAATGTCAAGATAATCCACTCCCATCGTAATCCATTCTCTTTTGGTAGAAAACAAGAGAAATAATATAGCCCTGGGACAAGGCAGTGAATATGTACTATTGTCCCTTTCACATAGTGTGCATTGCTTTAAACCTCATTATTGATGGAGATTGCAAAGAATATATTTACCAGATTAATAGCTACATACCAGTGACAACATTTGATGAACAAGGAGTGTTGATCAGTTCTAGTAAAAATACTACATCTCATACGGACACACAATTGTGGCTCTTATATACTCATTTTATGATAATCAACTGTCATCTATAATGGTGTTAACTAGATAGCAATATGAGGGTCACAATACTTGTGTCCTTTACATCTTGATTGTAGCATTGACCTTGAATTTTCATATAGATTGTAGTATTGCTTCTGATTTAATACCTTGGCTGAACAGGGGTAGTTTCAAAGCCTTATCCTAGGCCTTTCATGTAATAATGGTTCTTATTGCACAATTCAGGGAAGCACGTGAGTGTTTGTTAGCTGCTGAGTATATCCATAGCAATTATACACTCAGGGACAGGGGAAATAACAACAGGATGAGTTTATGAACCATTATGAGGTAATATTTGGTCAGATTTCATCTGACCTTCAAACGGCTCATTCTAACTATGGTAGCAGGACATGATGGCATTTCACATCTCCTTGTCTTTGTGTCAGCCCAGAAGTATATCTAATAGTCCTTGAAAGGTTGGAGTGCTCCTCTCTCCCCAGTGCACAATTTACTCTGGTAAATGGCCATGGGTCCTCTCAATAATAAATTGGAGGATGTTTATTTTATATGCTTGTTGTAGCAGTATATACAATATACTGTCCTTAAGGAGATCTTTAAAGATCTTTCTTTAAAAAAGGCTATTTTCTTCAATGATTGGCTCTTTGAGAATAGGATCTCATCTTAAAGAAAGCTGAATGAATAATTGTATTTTCTACTGTGCAGGTTAATATTAGCCTCTGCTTGCCAGCCCTAGATTTTAGTCTATAATCAACTGCCCATTAGGAAAACCATGGTTAAGGTACTCTGTTGCCATTCTGGATTTGATGCCCATTATGCTAATCACTGCCACCTGCCTCTGATTAGTAAATGCTACCACCTGATTTTCTTAGAATTTTATTATTCTCATTGACACAATGGAAATGAGTCCCACCATGGCACATTTCCTGCTACATATACCCTGGCCTACAGAAGAGAGCTGCTACATAAATTCTCAAAGATATAATGGTATCTCATTTAAAAAAGTTTATTCCTTATAATTTTAGTAAAGGGAGTATCCTTGGGCCCTCCTGCAAAACAGTTAGAATGAGTTTTTTCTCCCACTTCCCTTATAAATCCTTTCCCAGTACTCTGCCAAGGCAGTTCCAGGAGTTGCTCCATCTTTATTCCTATAGACCATAACTCTGACTAAGCTTCAAAGAGACATTCCAGCTCTGGGTTAGGACTGGTTCCAGATGTTCTTGCTTAGACATTAAATGCTGAGTTATGGAAGAGTTCTTCAATGACAACAAATTCTCTTATTTAGGTTTATATACTGCTTCCCTATCTTAATTCTCCAAATCCACTCACATGTGTTCTAATTTCTTTTTCTTTTTTTACATATTAATTTCTATTATGGTGACATTGGTTAAAATTCAGTAAGTTTCAAGTGCACATGTTGTAATTTCTGATAGTACATATAAGTCAGTACTGTATTTTTTGTAAAAAAAAGTATTTCCTTTTGGAACAAAGACTGTATTTCTCTACTCAGTAAGTGCAGAATCATGACTTTAGTTATTGGTTTGTACACTATAAAGGGAGGCGATGATGGATCTTAAGGAGGCAACATCATCTTGCTAGGCATCTGCCTTAGGTAAAGTCTTCACACAAGATCTTTGGGTAAGAAAGATGTAATTATCATTGCCATATCATTAAGTGCAATGTTTTTCCTTTCCCCTATGCTTCATTACATCCACTATGGGTGAGAATCTTAGTAATTGAATGCTATAGCATGCTAGGTCTTATCATCATCCTTCTTAATACCAGTAATTGGATTACTGGTATCATCTAACTGGTGACAATTCAGCTATAGAATCGCATGTTGAGGGTCTGCTTTCCAGGGCCATTCCTGATATCACATGCCTTTGGGTTTTCTTAAAAGCAATGCTTGAAACAAGAACATGAGTACAGGTAGTTTAGTTTATTTGGAAAGTGATCCCACAAAGCATGAGTGGCTAAGTAAGGAGAATGGATAGCAAAGGAGGAAGATCCAGAGTAAGGGTACTTTATTGAGGTCAGTGCTCAGGGCAATGAGGGACTTATAAGAACAAAGAATGCCTCTAAGAATTAATCATCTGAAAAATGGAAGTCTGGAGCATTTACTGATTCTCTCATTGTGGGCTGCCCTTGTTTTTTTTTTTTTTTTTTTTCTTACAAAAGTTTTAACAAATCTGCCCTTACTATCTGCCACATATTGTTTATTTCCTTATCTATTCTTTTTCATTTAAAACACAATATGCCGGTCACAAGCCATTAGATTGATTTCATGTCTCTATAATTTGAGAAACACTGACTTATTGTGAGGCGGTTAATCAGGTCTGAACTGCCCGTGTTTAAGTGGGCAAGTCAGCTCCTATGGCATTACAGAAGGCCCTGGGGGCAGAACAAGGAAAGACATGAAGCAGCAGGTACTTGAGGTGGGAGTTTGGCAGCAGGAGTTGAGTTAGAATTGTTCATAATGGCCATGGCTGGCTATAATCAAGATGGGCAGGTGAAGACATAAAGACTTAGAAAGGAAGTATAAGATAGATATACGGATGTGACAATTATGTAAAGGTAATATTTAAAACATAAGGATGAATGAGATCATCAAAAAAGATGTGGAAAACACAAAAGCACATCTATTTTTAAGAGGACGGGGGAAGGGAATTCAAGAAAGAAGACTAAGAATGAATCTGAGATGTAAGAGAATTAGGAGAGCATGGTATCATGGAAAACAAAAGAAGAAAAATTTGTCAAAGGAGAAAGTGGTCATTAGCTTCAAGTACCATAGAGAAATTTAGTAAAATGACTACTAAGACACATTCCCTGTATATACCGATAAGTCAGTCATTTTGAGCACTGTCTTTGTACAATTCAGCAAGGTAAGACAGAAGGACAGAAGACAGATTACAGTGGGTTAAGAAATCAGATGAGAGAGAGCAGAGACACTGAATATGGCAATACTTTCAAAGTGATTCGCTGAGGAGCTAGTAGAGGTACAATATTTAGGATTAATAGGAAAGGGAGAGATTCTTGGGTGGATGTTTAAGTTCCAAAGCTGTAAATTATACCTCAAAGATTTATTTTTTTTCTTAAACTTCTTCAGTTGTCTAATTCTTTATTGAATTTATTAGTCACTTAATAGGCATTGCAGATGCTTTAGGAAATGCCATCCTTTTATTTATCCCATCATTTCCTCTTACGAAAGGAGAGACTTGGGTTTCAACTTGGTTGTGTTCTACTCTACTCCAACCACCAGAATGTGAGTGAGGGCTGGGGTTGTCTTGAGCTTGGAAATAGGAGAAAAAAGTGATTAAAATAAACATAGAGCTTGTTTACATATTCACAGGAAACTTCCCACAACATACTAAAATGGAAACAAAAAGATCAAATTCGAGAAAGGGATGCAAAAGTTGAATTTTTCTGAATCCATGAAGGCCAATTTTCTTTACAGTAAAAAGCCCTGAAAAAGAAAATTAGCCGAATGCACTACTGTTTTCCCCTGCTGCCAGCTTTTCAGCATCCGGTCATATTGTTGCACTGATTTCCCCCCTTATTATAGGCAGGCAGGAGCTTGAAATTCCCTGCTGAAGCCGAAGGCATCCGTGCAGATGCATATCATAGGCAATTGCAGTGTGACTCACACGGTAGGGCTGGGAATCTTGGGAGTTGAACTGAGGACAAAATAAGAGGGATTTCCTTTCCCTAGGCTAGTCTCCAAGAACTCAATTTTCACACACCCCATTTTTAATGTAAGTTTACTGCTTGGTTAGAGTGCTTCATGGAGAAAGATTATGAGGCCTATAGGAAAAATTAGTGCTTGTTGCTTTCTTTCTTAACTAACTTTCTTGACTCTGTGCTCTTATTGTTGTTGTTTTTTCCCTGAAGTTCTCTAACTTTACGTATGAGTTGATAAAAAATTGTATAGCTAAGATTGGTGATGATGATAATACTACTTAGAATGTGTAAAGCAATTATTATTGAGGAGTCTAAAGAACTATGTGGCTCTTAATACCTGAGATGCTTGTTAAGAGGTATTAGGCGATATTTTTTAGGATTAAGACTGATATAGCTGAACAGGCAGTTTTCCCTCTTCCCTTCCTCTCATTCCTCTTTCCTTTCTCTCCTTTCTCTTTCTCTCTTCTTCCTTCTTTCCCTCTTTCTTCTAAATACTACTGTTCTGCCCTAATACCTTGCTTTTCTCACAGGGTTATTATGTGATTAAATAACACATAGGAAACTATTTTAAATTCATAAAGCCCTATGGAGTTGTTTTGTGATTATAATGATCACTACTGTGCTATTTTGGAATGAAGATCAAAGATGATCTCAATGTTGAAAACAGCAATTGACTTATAAATACTTTTTTTCTTTCACCCTGTACTTAGAACTGAAACAGAATAGTGGATTTGTCATATTGTTTTTTAAGTAATTGATTGATAATAGTAGTCATAATTTTGTTTCAATTCTACCTGTATCAGACCTTGTGTATTTATCTGTATCTATGTCTATGTCTATGTCTGTGTCTGTGTCTATGTCTATGTCTACGTCTGTCTATGTCTATCATCTCTATCTCTTTCTTTATCTATCTATCTCTATCCGCATATCTATATCCAATTTACATCTATATCGTCTATCACAAATTTTTAGAATTATTAGTCATAAATTACATCAGGTTCCTCAAACTGTTTACCAATTTGTTGATGCCACATTCATTTGTAGAGTCTGGCTGTAACCTTCTCTCTTGGTCTTGTCTTCCCTCTATCAATTCTCAGTATACTCACAAAAAAGATTTGCCTCTATCCTGTTTCTGACAGAAGGGGCTGGTCTATTTCCCTGAAGTCCAGAACGATTAGAACAGCTTTGAAGCTTTCCTCAGTCTCTGAGATCATAATAGCTACTTTTCATATATTTCTGAACATTCGATGAGTAAAATATTAGTGCTTTGTGTATATCCACTGGTCTTGAACTAAAATTAAATCATGAATGGAGTATTATTTAAACGTTGATAATCTTCCCATAATATCACTCTAGTAATGAAACAAATCCCTTGAACAAAATTCTGCTGTGTAGCTAAGAGTGCCACAGTTAGGTTCCAGCTCAATAAAATTGCCTAGCATTTGTAACTTTAAACAGAGCAGTTGCTTCTTGTTTGATGTTAGAGAGGAAAAGAGAAAAGAAACTGTCTCCCCCTCCCCCAATCTGGGCAGGACCATGACACTTCCCATGGTTCTATCACCACCCCCCATCAAAATCAGCTCAAAGTTTTATTGTTTAATCACTTCATGTTTATTGTTGTATAGATTATAATATCAGAGATTTAGAAAATGGGGTGGTGAATTTTTCTGTAAAAAGCCAGGTAGTTAATATTTTTAACTTTGCAGGTTGCATGATCTCTGTTGCAATTCTTCAGTTCTGCCATTGTAGAATGAAAGCAGCTGTAGATAGTATAAAATAAATGAGCATGGCCATGTTCCATTAAAACTAGTGGTGGTGGATTTAGACCACTGGCTGTAGTTATTTGACTCCTGGTTTAGAGCATAGGGAAAATGACAAAGGTCATTGTCTAGGGGAGAAGATTATAACTAAAGTTTTGGATATGCCAGATTTAGGTGATGAAGGAGAAATCTATGTTGAAATATGGAAATTTAGAATTGGATTTTGGATGAGAGCTTAAGCTTGCATTTGGATTTGAGTTATTCACTATTAAAGTAAGAAAGTAGCTGTGCTTTTAGAGTCAAGCCAGAAGCACAGAAACTGAAAGCAATCTAATGAAAAGAATTGATTAAACAGATGATAAAAGAGCTGAGGACACAAATAAGAGACAACCCAGAGATTAGGGGGTAACATGTGGCTAGGATCCAAAGCTGTGGCTATGATGGAGGTGGTATTTCTGGAGCTTAGTGGATGGGTGAAGTAGACTGTTAAAATAATGGCCCTCAGTGAATGACATTTCTTTGTGTCCAGACTCTTTGCAATGTCGTATTGCTGTTCTTCTCATCAGGAAGCAAAGTCTGTTTTCCTAATTGAATAAGGGCTAGCCTTGTAACTTGCTTTGACCAATAGAATGTGGTGGCTGTGAATTTGTGTGAATTCTGGAACTACAAGAACCAAAGATCTTGTAGTTCCAAACTTGCCTTCTTAAAGGCTTTAGGCCACCATGCTGTGAAAGAAGCCTGGACTAGTCTACTGAAAAATGAAAGATCACATGGAGGAGAACCCAGCTAACAGCTAAAACAAATTGCCAGATCTGAATGAAGTCATTTTGAATGAGCCAGCTCCAATCAAAATATCAAACATGGCATCCGAGACAGAGAGAGAGACAGAAGTACCCTGGCATCTCCCATCCTTTGTCCTTCTGCCTTCCTCAGTGCTTCCTGCCTGTGCCTCTTTTCTCCCTCCAGCACCCCCATTTGGTCTAACTAAATGAAACTAGCTGATAGGGGATCCTAGGAAATGCACCTGCGAATGAAGTAGAATTCGGGAAGTGAACACAATATTAAAAGCTAAGGAAAGCAAGCATGAAGTTGGAGAGAAGAGCAGAGAGTTTAGTGCTGTTATGGCCATGAAAAAGGAAGAGGAGTTTGTAAAGAAGCAGTGATGAACCAGCCAGATAGGTTGGAGAATCAAGAATACACTGTTGGCCTGAAGTAAGAAGTGAAAGGAGTGTAAGGAAGAAGGAGAGGTCTGATAAATGGTGTAAAATAATGCAGAGACTTCAGAAAGGGTGACTAGCAAAAAAATCCCCAGTTTTTTCTGGTGACATGCATAATTAGTGACTCTTGAGTGACCTGTAAATGTTAATTTTTCCTTCTCAAATTGTGTTTTGAAAATCCACAAAGGTTTGTGAAAACATCATAGGGGATTTACCATTAATAATGGCAAAGGCATCTGTTTTGGCTTCTGGTATGTTTAAAAAATTCTTTATTTAGATGGTAAGTTTATAAAAGATTTTCAAATGTAATAAATCTCTACCTAAAAAAGAAAACCATACAGAGATGCACACAAATTAAGTTAATAATCTCCAATCTCTGTTTTAAAAATGTCTAAATTAAATAATGATATGATATTTTTCTTTCAAAATTGAACACTTTACGAGTCTTGAAGAGTGTATTGAGTAGCTGTGCATACCAATCACTGGATATAAGATGATTATATTTGTGATTTGTTTACCCAGTTGAATACCTCTAGCCGCTATGTTGATTTTGATTACTATAAAGCTAAAAATTCTTTTTATTCTCAAGCACCTTTTAAGTGTAATTTATATCCATGATGGGACCTTTGATAAAGACAAAAAACCAAAATTAATAATGAAGTTAAATATGTTAGTTAAAAGTGTAAAAATGATGATAATTCTCTAATTTGCTTCAAGATATCCTGTATAAGGTTCTTACATTTTATTAATTTAATAACAATTCTTATATAGCATACTAAAATCTCCCCAGTACTTCCAAAACCAGTGTAAAAAGAAAAAAAAACCAGAAAGATAAATATATCCAATTTAGCTTTTTCACTGATTGGAAATAAAGATAATTAATATCCGTAATGTGACAATTTTTTTGATGTTTTAAAAATTTTTTAATTAAGTTTATTGGAGTAACATTGGTTAATACAATTATATAATTTTCAGGTGTACTTTATCATTTGACATCTGTATATTCTATTGTGTATTTACCACCCCAAGTCGTTTCCTTCAGCTGCCATATTTTTGATCCCCTTTACCCACTTCTCCTTCCCCCTACCCCGCTATAATTGATCCCCTTTACCCTGTCTACCTCCTCCCTCCTCCCCCGCCCCACTAGTAACCACTACTCTATAGTCCTCTGGTAATCACTAGCCTATAGTTCATGTCCATGCGTCTCTGTTTGTTTGTCCTGTTCATTTGCTGCGTTTAGGTTTATATCCCACATATAAGTGATATCATGTGATTTTCAACTTTTTCTGTCTGCCTTATTTCACTTAGCATGATTATCTCAAGGTCCATCCATGTTGTCGCAAATGGAAGTATTTCGTCTCTTCTTATGGCTGAGTAATATTCCATCATATATATGTACCACAGCTTCTTTAGCCAATCATCTATCGTAGGACACTTCAGTTGCTTTCATGTCCTGGCCACTGTGAATAATGCTGCTATGAACCTCTGTGTGCAAATATCTTTATGGATATGGGTTTTCAAGTCTTCGGGATAAATACCCAGTACAGGGATTGCTGGATCATATGGTAGATCAATTCTTAGTTTTTTGAGGAACTTCCATACTGTTTTCCATAGTGGCTGTATCAATTTGCAGTCCCACCAGCAGTGTATAAGGGTTCCTTTTTCTCCGCATCCTCTCTAACATTTGTTATATAAAGTGACAATTTAAAAAAAGTGCTGCCATAGATATTTTTCTTGTCTTGTAATTTAAAAACAAGATGTAAATATTGTATGATTCCATTAGTACAATGACGAGAAAGGTCAAATCTGAAGTATAATTACAGAAAGCAGATTGGTGGTTTCCTAAGACCAGCAGTGGGCACCGATAACAGCAAAGGAACACGAGGGAAATTTTGAGGATGATGAAAATGTCTGTATCTTGATTGTGAAGGCTGTTACATTGTTAAATTAATTGAACTATACATTTATAAAGTGTGCAGTATACTGAATGTAAATTAAATCGCAAAACAGTAAGTTAAAAAACATACCTAAATTTCATAAAAAGAACTTAGTTAATTTAATTCATTTTTTGTATTTAATTAGATAACACCAAATATTAGGTCATAAAAGCAGATATTTGGGGTGAGGCAAGTGAGGTACCCAGGACACAATATGGAAGGAGAAGCTCGATGCCAGATTTCTGTAAGTGTCAACTTGGCACTTGCATGTCTCTAAATTTTCCCACCTTAAATTTTGTGCTTTCCGCACTTTACTTGCCTCACCGTTTTTTATGACTTAATAGAAGTTAAAATTTCATTCTGTCTTTTAATATGCAGTTGGTATCTAAATCAAATGTGATAAAATATGTTGCCATTAAATTTTGTTATTG